>NC_057810.1:552210768-552228124 GCF_018294505.1 Triticum aestivum | reverse complement strand
GAGGCTTGCTCTTCACTCGGTAGGATTTTTTACAACTTAGGCGAGCACAGGGCTGCAGCTAAGCCCCCGAGTGAAAGTCTGGCTTACCACTCGGTAGGATTTTTTACAACTTAGGCGAGCACAGGGCTGCAGCTAAGCCCCCGAGTGAAAGTCTGGCTTACCACTCGGTAGGATTTTGATAACTTAGGCGAGCACAGGGCTGCAGCTAAGCCCCCGAGTGAAAGTCTGGCTTACCACTCGGTAGGATTTTGATAACTTAGGCGAAACGGATTCACAGCTAAGCCTCCGAGTGAGAGTCTGGCTCACCACTCGGTAGGATTTTTACAAACTTAGGCGAAACGGATTCGCGGCTAAGTCACCCACTGAGGAGGAATTTTATTTGGACAAAAATAAAAAGTGACAGAAATTATGGAGGAACTATGACACTATTATTTTGAGGTCCATGAACTACAGAAGTACTTTATTGCAACTCATCCGAGTGATAAAACTTAAGTGTAAAATGGGCGGAGTAGCTCCGCGTTCCAAGCTCGGGGCTCGTCGATATTATGCTCGACGTTGTAAAGACGGTACGCCCCGTTGTGGAGAACCTTGGTGACGATGAAGGGGCCTTCCCAAGAAGGAGCAAGCTTGTGTGGTTTGTGCTGATCCACTCGGAGAACTAAATCCCCTTCCTGGAAGGCTCGACCTCTCACATTTCTAGCGTGGAAACGACGCAAATCTTGTTGGTAGATGGTCGACCGGATCAGAGCCATATCCCTTTCTTCCTCTAAAAGGTCGACTGCGTCCTGCCGCGCTTGTTCAGCCTCTGCTTCGTTGTAGATTTCAACTCGAGGAGCATTGTGGAGAAGATCACTCGGCAAGACTGCTTCAGCTCCGTAGACCAAGAAGAATGGAGTTCTTTCGGTCGACCGATTAGGTGTGGTCCGCAGCCCCCAAAGCACCGAGGGAAGTTCGTCGACCCAAGCTCCAGCCGCGTGTTTGAGATCACGCATCAGTCGAGGCTTCAATCCCTTAAGAATCAGTCCATTAGCTCGCTCTGCTTGTCCATTCGACTGCGGATGGGCGACTGAAGCGTAGTCGACCCGTGTGCCTTGGGAGTTGCAGAAATCTCTGAATTCCTCTGAGTCAAAGTTCGACCCATTATCCGTAATGATGCTGTGCGGGACTCCATATCTGAATATTAGTTCCCTGATGAAGCTAACAGCAGTACCAGTGTCAAGGCTCTTGATTGGTTTAGCCTCGATCCACTTGGTGAACTTGTCGACTGCCACCAGTACATGCGTGAAGCCACTTCGTCCTGTTCTCAAAGGACCGACCATGTCCAGTCCCCATACTGCGAAAGGCCAGACGAGTGGGATGGTCTTCAGGACCGACGCAGGCTTGTGCGACATATTCGAGTAGAACTGACATCCCTCGCACTTATCCACTATATCTTTTGCCATCTCATTCGCCTTTGGCCAGTAAAATCCGGCTCGGTATGCTTTGGCCACGATGGTCCGAGAGGACGCATGATGACCACAGGTCCCCGAGTGAATATCATTGAGGACGAGTCGACCTTCTTCTGGTGTTATGCACTTCTGACCAACTCCAGTCGCGCTTTCTCTGTATAATTGTCCTTTGATTACGGTAAAGGCCTTAGATCGACGGACGATCTGTCGAGCCTCTTCCTCATCCTCCGGAAGCTCTTTTCTCAGGATATATGCGACATACGGAACTGTCCAGTCGGGAATGACCACCAAAACCTCCATGATCAAGTCGACCACCGCTGGGACTTCAACTTCAGTCGGATCTGTGGCACTCTTGGGCTGTGGAGTTTCTTCGGTGAAAGGATCTTCTTTGACTGACGGAGTGTGTATATGCTCCAAGAACACACCACTCGGAATGGCTTCTCTCTTGGAACCTATCTTTGCTAGATCATCAGCTGCTTGATTTTTCAGTCGGGGTATATGATGGAGCTCCAACCCCTCGAACTTCTTTTCCAGCTTCCTCACTGCACTGCAGTATCCAGTCATGGTTGGGCTTCTCACGTCCCACTCTTTCATCACCTGGTTGACCACTAAATCCGAGTCGCCATAGACCATCAGGCGACGGACGCCGAGTGAAATGGCCATGCGCAACCCATATAAGAGGGCCTCATATTCTGCCTCATTGTTGGAGGAATCAAAGTGAATCTGGAGCACATATCTGAGCTTATCTCCTCTGGGGGAAACCAGGACAACCCCAGCACCGGAACCATTCAACATCTTAGAGCCATCAAAGAACATGGTCCAATGCTCCGAGTGAACTTCAGTCAGCTGCTGTTGTTCAATCCACTCGGCGAGGAAATCTGCTATTGCCTGGGACTTAATGGCTTTCTTTGCCTCAAACTTGATATCAAGGGGAAGAAGTTCAATCGCCCATTTGGCCACTCGACCAGTTGCATCTCTGTTGTGCAAAATCTCTGATAGTGGAGCGTCGCTGACGACTGTGATGGAATGATCAGAAAAATAATGAGCAACCTTCTTTGTGGTCATGTATATTCCATACACAAGCTTCTGATAATGAGGATATCTCTGCTTGGATGGAGTCAAGACTTCAGACAAATAATACACTGGGCGCTGAACTTTGAGAGCTTTTCCTTCTTCTTCCCGCTCGACCGTTAGCACAGTACTGACGACTTGTCCTGTGGCTGCGATATAGAGCAACAGAGGCTCTTTGCTGATTGGAGCAGCAAGCACCGGCTGGGTGGAGAGCAGAGTTTTTAGCTCGGCAAACGCTGCATCAGCTTCTGGAGTCCACTCGAACTTGTCTGTCTTCTTCATCAGTCGGTAAAGAGGCAATGCCTTTTCACCGAGTCGTGAGATGAATCGACTTAATGCAGCCAAGCATCCAGTAAGCTTCTGGACATCGTGCACTCGCACAGGGCATTTCATTCGGAGAATAGTGCCAATCTTCTCTGGGTTAGCGTCGATTCCCCGTTCGGAAACGAGAAAACCGAGTAACTTGCCACCAGGAACTCCAAATGTGCACTTTGATGGATTGAGCTTGATATCATATCTTCTGAGGTTGGCAAATGTTTCGGCGAGATCAGCGAGCAGGTCGGAACCTTTTCGTGACTTGACAATGATATCATCCATATATGCTTCCACATTCCGACTGATTTGAGTGAGTAGACACTTCTGAATCATTCGCATAAATGTGGCTCCGGCATTCTTGAGGCCGAATGGCATGGTGATATAGCAGAAGCACCCGAATGGAGTGATGAAAGCTGTTTTTACCTCGTCGGGTCCGTACAGACGGATCTGGTGGTACCCGGAGTAGGCATCTAAAAAAGATAGCCTCTCGCATCCCGCTGTCGAGTCAACAATTTGATCTATGCGAGGGAGAGGAAAATGATCTTTCGGGCAGGCCCGGTTGATGTGCTTGAAATCAATGCACATTCGGAGCGACTTGTCCTTCTTAGGAACCATGACGACATTAGCGAGCCACTCGGAGTGGTATATCTCTCGGATAAATCCGGCCGCCAACAGTCGAGCCACTTCTTCACCAATGGCTTTTCTCTTCTGGACGGCGGACCGCCGAAGATGCTCTTTGACTGGTTTTGCAGATGAGTCGACTCTTAGGCGATGCTCAGCCAGTCCCCTGGGAACACCTAGCATGTCAGCGGGCTTCCATGCAAAAATGTCCCAGTTCTCACGGAGGAACTGGATGAGCGCTTCTTCCTATTTTGGGTCGAGTGTTGTGGAGATGCGGGTCGGAGCTGCATCGAGGTCGGTCGGGTGAATGTGAACAGGCTTCGTCTCACCGGACGACTGGAATGCAGACTCTGTGGCGGGTTTCTTTGATCGCAGCAAGTCACTAGGATCTGCGTTTTGCTTGTATTCTTCGAACTCGACCGCTGTCACCTGGGAATCGGCAATCTTGGAGCCCTTCTGAAAGCACTCTTCTGCCTTTTTCCGATCACCGGTGACAGTGATCACTCCTTTGGGGCCGGGCATCTTCAATTTGAGGTACATGTAGCATGGTCGAGCCATGAACCGTGCGTAAGCTGGTCTCCCCAAAATGGCATGATATGCACTCTGAAAATCCACGACCTCAAACGTCAACTTTTCTTTGCGAAAATGCTTCGAATCACCAAACACCACGTCCAAAGCTATTTGGCCGAGTGACTCGGCTTTCTTCCCTGGTATAACTCCATGAAAGCTCATGTTACTAGTGCTCAGTCGGGACATCGGAATGCCCATTCCTTTCAGTGTGTCTGTATACAACAAATTCAGCCCGCTTCCACCATCCATCAGCACCTTTGTCAGTCGAGTGCCTTCGACAACTGGATCGACCACCAAAGCTTGCCTCTCAGGGGTGGCAATATGAGTCGGGTGATCAGATTGGTCGAATGTGATGGGTATTTGAGACCATTTCAGATAATTTGCTTTTGCTGGGGCAACCATGTTCACCTCTCGGTTAATGACTTTCAGTCGACTCCTGCTTTCCACATCTGCAAAGATCATCAGAGTGGAGTTGATATGCGGATATCCTTCCTCACTGTCCTCCTTGTCTTCAGCCTTGTCCGACTCCTTCTCCTTGTCCTTAGACTGTTTTCCCTGAAACTGCTGGATCAGGAGTCGACATTGGCGAGTGGTGTGCTTCGGGTAGATGATATTCCCCTCTTCGTCTTTCTTCGTGTGGATGTGACATGGCATATCCATTACGTCGTTCCCTTCTTTATCCTTTACCTTCTTGGGGTTCCAGGATCCTTTTGGTTTCCCCTTAAACTTTCCCTGAGTCACGGCCAGAGCCTCTCCAGGAGCTGTCGGTTCAGCCTTCCGCTTCTGTTTCCGACTGGTGTTTCCTTTTTCCGACTGACTCGGCTTGTGCTTGCCGCTTCGGAGTCGGTCTTCTTCTTCGCCGTTGGCGTACTTGGTAGAAATCTCCATCATCCGACTCAAGGTCATGTCACCGGTTCGACCAAACTTCAAACTCAGTTCTCTGTTCTTGACGCCATCTTTGAAGGCGCAGACTGCCTGATGATCAGACACATTCTCCACAGTGTGGTGCAAAGTGATCCACCTCTGAATATACTCTCTGAGAGTCTCATTAGCCTTCTGCACGCAGACTTGCAACTCTGTCAATCCAGCTGGTTGCTTGCAAGTCCCTTCAAACGTTCTGATGAACACTCGGGACAGATCTTCCCAAGCATAAATGCTGCTAGGAGGTAATTGAGTCAACCATGCCCTGGCAGAACCTTCCAGCATGAGGGGCAAATGCTTCCTGGCCACCTCGTCGTTCCCACCACCAATCTGAACTGCCACTCGGTAGTCTTCGAGCCAAGTTTCAGGCTTAGACTCACCAGTGAACTTGCTGACTCCTGTTGCCAACCTGAAATTGGGAGGGATAACTGCGGCCCTGATAGCTCTGCTGAAACATTCAGGACCAGAAACATGCACTCGACTGCTTGTGGGTGCATCTCTGTCGAGTCCGCCCCGATGGGCTCTGTTCCGGTCGACCAAACCTTGCACGATAATGGATCGCGCATCGAAGCCTGGTTCTCTGGGGTCGACTGGAACCCTTCGCCCTGTACTGTACTGACGCCTGTCATCTTGCCACCGAGGAGCGTAAGACCCACCCCTCGGAGGGGAATTGGGCGCTCGACGCCTATCATCTCGGTCGAGTCGGTCGCCATATTGATCTCGCCGATTCTCGCGCCCTTCACGCCGCGGAGGCGATCTGGGGCTGTGAGCCGACTGAACCGTATTCGCAGTGACGGATCGACTGTGAATTCTGTTGCGCGACTGAGACACGGCTGAATTCTGATCTCCTGCTGCCCGGAGCAGATCCCTGATCTGCAGCAAACCTCTGCCAGCTTCCGACTGCGAAGGCTGGATGGACTCTGCTATACGGGTCGCAGCTGCTAAATTCTGGACTGGGGTTCGATATACCTGAGTCGGCGGGAAGAGTTGACGTCGACTGGTGTCGGGAACTCGTTGCCGCGCGCGCTCGTCGAGTGCTCGCTGAAGATTCTCCAGTCGAGTGCGTTCGGCCAAATTGGCCAGACGTGCCTCCTCCAAGGCACGAGCCTCGGGGGTTTCTCCTGCGATGGGAGTACGCAGGGCATCCACGTTCCTGCGGCGAAGTTCCTCTCTTTGCAGAGAGTCGAGTGGCTCGGGCTGGTACTCTTCGTGGCCTCGTGCGGGGTCGCCTCCGTCACCTGCTCCACCATCACGGGCGAAGCCAGGGGGACTGCGGGGCCCGTCGACCATCAAGATTTCCGCCACTGGATCACTGCTACCGCACTCGGATGCAGTCTCTACGGAGCCAGTCGACAGATCGAACAAGCCGTAGAGGGATTCGTCGGGCTCGATTGCCGCAACTTGGGTGGTGGCCGATTGGCGAGCCACCGCGTGCCTCACCCATCGCTGAAGCCTCGACCGGCCCGAGCGCTTGCGCTGGCGGGAGACCGGGAGGGTGGACGATGGAGGAGCCGACCGATACTGGGTCGACGGTTGCCGCAGCAGAACGCCGCGGACACATGCGCGAAAATGCGTCGCACCGCGGACGGGGAGCGCATCTACGTCGAGTGGAGCCTCCTGGAGCCACGCGGAGTCGTCGGCGATGAAGGTGAGAGTGCCGAGACAGATCTCTTGACCCCCGACCAAAACTCCAGCAGACACCATGATGAAAGTACTCGGAAGAATCGCAACTTCTCCACAAAATCGCTAAAACACCTGCCCCACGGTGGGTGCCAACTGTCGTGGTTCTAAGCCTGACAGTAGAGTGGGGGGTAGGTATGGAGAGGCAAGGTCCTAGCTATGGAGAGGTTGTAAACACAAGGGATGTACGAGTTCAGGCCCTTCTCGGAAGAAGTAATAGCCCTACGTCTCGGAGCCCGGAGGCGGTCGAGTGGATTATGAGTATATGAGTTACAAGGTGCCGAACCCTTCTGCCTGTGGAGGGGGGGTGGCTTATATAGAGTGCGCCAGGACCCCAGCCAGCCCACGTAGGAGAGGGTTTAAGGTGAGTTAAGTCTGGGGCGTTACCGGTAACGCCCCACATAAAGTGTCTTTACTATCATAAAGCCTACTTAATTACAGGCCGTTGCAGTGCAGAGTGCCTCTTGACCTCCTGGTGGTCGAGTGAGTCTTCGTGGTCGAGTCCTTCAAGTCAGTCGAGTGAGTCCTTCGTTGGTCGACTGGAAGGCGACCTCTTCTAAGGATGTCCTTGGGTAAGGTACTTGGATCAGGTCCATGACCCTACCCTAGGTACATAACCCCATCAGGGATCCCCCTGCCTTAGACCTTTTCTAGTAGTAAAATAATTACCCAACATATCATTTAAAGTAATAGCGACTTTCCCATCAACAATGGCTGACTTGGTCCACTGAATAAACTTTTCAGGGAACCCTTTCATTTCTAACACAGAAAGCATAAAGTCCCAGTTAATTTTATCGTAAGCTTTCTCAAAATCAACTTTAAAAAGCACACCGGAGAACTTGTTTCTATGAAGATAGTGCATGGTCTCATGCAACATTACTACATTATCCAACAAATAACGCCCTTTAATGAATGCTGTTTGGATCTTAGACACTATCTTGTCCGCAACTAACATAGCTCTAGTGTTCAAAACCTTGGTAAAAATCTTAAAAGGAACATTAAGCATACAGATAGGTCTATACATCTGAATCTTATCATCCCCCTGGCCTTTCGCAATCAATGTAACAACACCATAATTTAGCCTAGAGAGGTCCAATTTGCCATCAAAAAAATCATTAAACAGCTGAAGTAGATCAAAGCAAATTAAATCCCAAAATACTTGGTAGAATTCAACAGGCATCCCATCGTGGCCAGCCGCTCGGTTGCGTTTCATAGAGAAGACAGCAAGCTTGATCTCTTCCAAGGAGAATCTAGCAGTTAACATTTTCTTATCTTTAATATCTAAACAAGTAGGAATAGGAATACTTAGGGAAATAGGTAAAAGGTCTACAGGACCAAAAAACTCTTTATAGAACTTGGTAGCATAGTCCAGTAGCTCTTTATCACCCTGGATAATAACCCCATCCTGCATAAAACGAAAGATCTTGTTCTTTCTTTTCCTACCGCTCGCCTTAATCATAAAATATCTAGTGATGTTATTCCCTTCCCTGAGATCTCTCTCTCTTTAGAGCGCTGATACCATTTGATTTCCTCCTCTCTCAAATCTTATTCAAACTACGCTGAAGGTCTTTCCTAAGTTCATAGTCAGCTATAACCCAGTTAGCTCACATCTCCTATCAAGATCATCTAGTTGAGAACTTAGAGTGTTTCTCTTTTTCCTATAAGCCCCCTCCACATTGAGATTCCAGCCTTTCAGGCATCTTCTCAAATTCCTCATTTTCTGCATCCAAATGGCCAAATTATCCTTGCCATTCACATTAGAATGCCAAATTTTATTAACTACAGCGGCAAGATCATCTCTGGTAAACCAACATAATTCAAAACAAAAAGGTTTATTAGCTGTAACGGTTTTAACCCCGTTATGCATAAGCAAGGCTGCATGGTCAGAGACACCTCTAACCAGTGTCCTGACAGTAACTAGTGGAAATTTTAACTCCCAGGCAGGGCTAACTAAGATCCTATCCAACTTAACAAAAAGGGGATCAATCTGGTTATTCGACCAAGTAAAATTTCGCCCAGAAAGCTCAAGCTCCTTCAGGCCCCAATGCTCAATAATAGAATTGAAAAAAAGACCATTTAGGGAGCTTCTTGACCTTGTTCCTATCTTTGCTCCTCCTAATGATATTAAAATCACCGCCAACAACAAAAGGATGATCATTATACCCAAGCATATGCACAAAATCAATTAAAAAATCTTCTTTGTCTCTGGAGTGAGCAGCTCCGTAGACATTGACCAGATTCCATTTGAAGCCCGTCCTCTTATCCATAAGAGTCATCCTAGTCAAGTATTTACTAGCTACACAAGTATCTACTTCAAATAAATCTTCTCTAACCCCCATAAGCAAGCCACCCGAAGCACCAACAGATGGCTGCCAAAGCCAAATAAAGGTGAAAAGGCCGCTAAGCCCAGCCAGCCAGGGGTCAGGGAACGCACTCTTTTTTGTCTCTTGAATACAAACAAATTCTAGCTTATGCTCCGAGATAGTTTCTGCGAGAAATCTTCTCTTTTCAGGTTCCCCTAATCCTCTAGCATTCCAAAAAATACCAGCCATAAAAAAAACTTTATATATAATCAGGTATCATTACCAACATTACAGCGAACCTTTGGTTTAACACTGAATGCACCAGTGCAAACCTTTCTTTTAGGTTTAAACAGAGAAGATAACATCAATATTTCCTCTCTTAGATCCTCATCCTCTTCGGAATCAGAATCAGAATCAGAAGCTAAGTTCTTAATAGCATCAGGGTCAAAACTATCCAGTTTTGACTCAGTATCATTATCTTTTCTATCCTCTTTCCTTAATCTGGCAGTAAATAAATCACTTCTAGAGTTTTCTAATTCCTTAATCATAGAAATAGATCGCTCTATTTCCTCAGGACTCCTACCTAAGCTAACACCAATAGAACTAGTAATATGGGAAATAAAGCTAGGTACAGTATTTAAAACAGTAGGTACTGTGGTCTGAACTGCCGCATCGCCTCCCAAAATTCCGATCTCGCAGGTAGGGGCGCACGGCGGCCGCAGCAGGCAGGGGCGGACCACGGACGGCGAGTGGCAGCTGAGACAAGCAGGGGCGGACGGCGGCCGCGCAGTCCAGGCGCCCGGCGTGCTGCGTGTGATATTGTTTTCTTCTATTGTTCTCCAGACATTCAGAATTCGGTACTTCTTCCGCAGTTCCACTGTCTAGCAACAAAAATCTTCAATTTTTCCTTCTGAACAGTACAGAGGTACAAGGGTGTTAATCTGACTAATTGGCTTCTTATTTCGGTAATAGGATTCTTATACTGAATTCATAAGCAAGTACTGAATTCTTAGACTTGTTTGAGAGAGACCACCTATTTCCATACAATATAAGATATTGTAATTTGACACTTGTTTGTCATGATTCATAAGGATGAACTGTTACTGTTAAGATAGGGTTATTCAGTAGTATAAAACATTCATATTATTTACAGTTTGTGATGTGATTTTGTAATTGTGAGAGTGAGTACTTATAAAAAAAGTACTCTGAAACTTGATGATATATATATGGTAGTTCACACTTTAGAAGACCTGCCACGTCGATGCGGCAACACGTCTATACAGTTTTGAACAATTTTATGAACAATTTTTATTTCTATATGTTGATCAATTTTTTACTTCTTATATAGTTTAGAACTAGTACAATATGTTGCCATAATCGGTTATACGCGCCAAAAAAGAAGGATATAGGCTTTAAAAAAATCTTTTCGAAATTTGAATACACGTCCTTCAATTCCTGGGCCCGCCCCTGGCTGCTTGTTCTGCCTGCACACGTGCACGTATGTGTCTTTTTAACTTCATCCGGCGAAAGGAAGGAGATCATAAGTTGGGGGAGTGTGTGTAACTAGACTAGATCGATAATGCATGCGCGTACGTACGTGTTCTCCTTTGCACCACTGCTGCAGGAGCTCTTTGGCCGTAGGGCATTGGGCCTTGTGTGTTCTGTTGGAACTTGGATTCCTGTAGTGCATTTGCTAAGCTACGGGAAAATTTGGAACAGTCATAGAGGTGGTCCAGGGCAATATATATTAAGCCAATAATGGAGGGTGCAAGTACATTCGGTTCTCAAATTTGAAGAATCAAAGCATGCACGTAAATTTTATATTTGTTTGACAAAAGGCTCCCAACACGTTAACATACCGGATCTGTACTTTTGGATGAGATTTTAAACTGGTACGAACCATGGCCTGGTTGGCAATATGAATTACCACTTTCCCGAAGCGGCACCTGCATTTTTCAATTGTTTCGACAATACGGTTTGTACTTCGAGATACTCCATCGCATTGGCTGCTGAGTTGTCACCCGTTCTAAGAGCATCTCCAACAGTGGCTGCAAAAAAAACGCGCGCGGTAAAATGAGATTTTAGCACGCGCGGGACAGTTTCGCACGCTCCAGCGAAGATGGGAAACTCTGGCGCGCGGGAAAAAGCGGGAGGGCGCGCACTTGTTTTGGCGCGCAACGTCCGGCGCGCCTATAAAATGCAGCGCCCGCCACACGCCCTTCCATCGCTCTTCACCTCGCCACGCGTCTTCTACCGCTCTCTCCTCATCGCTCCCTCTGCCGTTTTCTCGCCTCGCCGTCGATGCGCCACCATGCGCCGCGCCGCCGGGGAGTTTCGGGCTACCGCGGCATCCGCGCGTGCCCGTCTGACGCCTTCTCCGCCGAGATACGGTCCGGCGACGTGCACCTCGGCCTCGACCCCTTCGAGACCGCCCACGAGGCCGCCCGCGCGTACGACGCGGCGGCGTGGCGCCTCCGGCATCCCCGAAGGGACATGAACTTCCCGGAGGTGCCGACGCGGGAGATGGCGCAGGAGCTGGCGCCTCCCCTGCGGCTTCTCACCGACGAGGATCGTCGCGAGAACCGGAGGCGGGAGCGCCGTCTCAGCCTCGCCGAGATGGACGAGGAAGCCATGGCGCTATGACGCAAACGCTTCCCGTAGGACGTCATCAACGAGCAATTGTTTTTCACGCAAAGGAGGGTGGAGAGGGAGAAGAGGAGGGTGAAGCGAGCCGCCTATCGCGAGGACCGGCGGACATGGAAGGCAGCCGCTAAGTTCAACATCGAGTTAGGAGCAGCGTCGTCCCGGGGCTCCGAAGACGACCGGTACCTTGACGTCTTCATTGTGACGTCGGAGGAGGACATCACCGAGGCGGAGTCCGAGTCGAAGAAGGAGAATGACGAGTAGTTTTTTATCTATCATTTTATCTATCGCAGGAGGAGGCTATGAACTATCTACGCACTATCTATGTATCATTTTTCATCTACGGTTTAATCTACCTATGTACTATCTATCTATCATTTTAATCTATCATTTATTTAATATCTAAGTTTCTATCTATGCCTATATGTGTATCGAGTCGTAGTAGAAAAGAGGACAAATATAACGCTTCTGCGGGAGCGGCTCGCGTGCTTTATTTTGTAGCGGCTGCTGGAGCCAGCACTCCTCGACGCACAAAAACTCGCGTAAACGACGCTGCAAATGCTTTTTTTGCGCGCCGCACTTTCCGCGCCTGTTGAAGATGCTCTAAGACTAGTCACAATGGGTAGTAACTTAGACTAGTAATATGAATATGTTACTAGTCTATATTACTACCTCTATAGTGGAAAGTAATATATGTATGATGTCATACAACACTTCATTTATTAGATTATAGACTCATCTTGTCTTGGTATATGTGATGTTACAGTAACTAGCTATGTTATCACATGCCCGTCTTTCCTCATTAATTACTCGACATATCATCTGTTTTGTCTATAGATGTGTGAAGTTACTACCTACGCTACTCTTACTGTGGGTAGTCTAAGTATTCCATCAGATTGCCATAGCTAGAAGCCACTCTGTCCTGACTGATGGGAGAGAAAAAAATGTTAGACCTATCGATGAGCTATGACTTGATTAGCTGATTAATTAGAGAGCTAGCGAGAATGGAAGCACCACAATAATTGGTGTCCTTGGAGGCAGTGAGTGAGATCTCTACTCCTAGTATAGCAGTTGGTGAATAGTCCGTCGGTTATTTTTCGCTGGTTTTATTTCGCCTCATCACTTTCGTTGGTTTTATTTCGCTGGTTTTATTTCGTCTCCGTCCCACCTGCCTTTTCGCTTCACCACCCACATAAACCCATCAGATTAGTTACCATATAAAAGTAAATCACAATCAATCAAGTATTGATGATCAGATTAGTTACCATATAAAAAATAAATCACAATCAATCAAGTATTGATGGGATATTTCCTTATATTGATGTGATTTTCCCTTTCTTATCATCAATCATCTCTACTGCCTAAAAATGCGTAGCTTTCTTTTTCCTGCCAACCGACCGCGTCCCGTCTCCCTACATCCGTCCTCGTTGCTCTGCCTCCAGCACGAAAAAAACCCTCTCGTTTGACCTCCCCCAAACCCCACACGATGGAAAAACCCAGCCGTCTGCTTCGCTTGTGAATAGTCCGCCGGTTATTTTTCGCTGGTTTTATTTCGCCTCACCACTTTTGTTGGTTTTATTTCGCTGGTTTTATTTCGTCTCCCTCCCACCTGCCTTTTCGCTTCACCACCCACATAAACCCATCAGATTAGTTACCATATAAAAATATATCACAATCAATCAAGTATTGATGATCAGATTAGTTACCATATAAAAAATAAATCACAATCAATCAAGTATTGATGGGATATTTCCTTATATTGATGTGATTTTCCCTTTCTTATCATCAATCATCTCTACTGCCTAAAAAATGCGTCGCTTTCCTTTTCCTGCCAACCAACCGCGTCCCGTCTCCCTACATCCGCCCTCGTTGCTCTGCCTCCCGCACGAAAACCCCCCTCTCATTTGACCTCCCCCAAACCCCGCACGATGGAAAAACCCAGCCGTCTGCTTCCCCTCCTCTCGACCGCTCCATACGTCCAGATCACGGCCCCATCCCCATCCTCCTCTCACGTCACGGCGGCCGATGGACTGCCGCCACCACCCTCCTACTCTCTCGCCGCCGCCGACCTCCCGCTCGCTCGCCGCCGCCGTCGCCACCAATCCCAGCGAAGGCGCCGTTGCTGCTATGTCGCCTCCTTTCCCCATCCAAGCCTGACCATGGCAACGACGCCCTCTCATGTGTCCCGCGGTGAGGTTTGGGGAGGCACGACCACAATCCAGTAGGGATCTCACCGCGGACCCGTCCGCTGGGATGGGTGTTGCCTCTGTTGCGAATGGGATCGAAGGGAGGGACTACTTCGTCGTCAAGGTCGGCGAGGCAGCGGCCGATTGGGAGCCTGGTTGTGAACATGGGAGTTCATCCCCATGGAGGCGGCGGCCGTGGAGATTGGATGTGAAGCAACCCCACTTGCCGGTGGTGGAGGCTTGCCGTCCATGTGATCCTTTCTTCTCCCGGTATCCCCATTCCTTGCCTCCCATTACAAAAGCGAGCATGAATGAGAGCAGGGGCTAATTTTCATCAATTCATTTCTCATATTTTTAGTTGCTTTTTTGAGATTATACAAGATGCTCCCGATCTGTTTTGTCAAATTACTTGGATCGTCTTATGGAATTGACAACCATCGTATTTTTCACCTCATGTTATTTCTTAATCCTTGTCCCACTAGGCATCCACTACATGTTTGTTAATGACGTAATGTTGAGGCGGCTAGGAGAAGCTCAGCAGCCAGATCAAGGGCTATCGAGATGGATCTGGGAGCCAAGCAGTAGTTCTTCTGTTAAATTTTGGTTATTATCTTTTCTATTGTTACGATTGTGGGATGGTTGATTTTGACTCGGTGTAACATTTGCATTTGTTTCCCCAGCTTGTTGGCGTAGATGCGTGTCACTGCGGCAACTAATCAAGAGCGAGGGCAGTGCACATCAGAGCTACGCTGAATGTAGTGCACATAGGTAGGTCAACATATTTTGTAGCTCTTTCAGATGTAAAAGCATATGTTGCATAAGAAATTATTATCTTCCAAGCATACTCACATTTCACTAACAAATAGGGGGAGGTTCAGACTTCAGAGCAATGATAAAAAGTTATGTTCCTCACTCTTTTGTTGGAATTTTAGTTCCAAGTTAACATGATTTCTTATCCGCTTCATAAGTCATGCATTTGCTTAATTAGGTGATAAGTGGAGCAAAAAAAAAATTGATCATGTTATTGTGGGGTTTGTTTAAACTCCAGCATAAGGAATTCTGGTTTAAGAAAAAAGACTTTTGACTTCTTTAATTACAAATTGATTGCAACATCGTGTTAGTATGTGATTTCTCACATCTTGTTATAATATTTGTGAAGACGTGCATTGCACGTGCACTTGGAAGCGGGCCCGTGGCCCGCGCCGGACGGCGCCGACGCTGACCCGGGCCACCTCCTCCGTGTATTCTTGGAGCTGTGGCTGGCCGATTTACATGAAATTAATTCCCTCAGTTCTGGTGGCAAATATAACACACATAATCCATATTGTTATGCACTAGCGCGTGTGTGTGAAATAGATGGATTATGGTCCCGTACCCAATAAGATGGATGTGTGTGTGTTAGAGAGAGGGAGAGGGGGAGAGAGAGTGAGGAAGAGAGAGGGAGTGTGTGTGTGAGAGGATTTGATGGTAAAAAAGGTCGCCAATGTCGTAATATTGAACTCTTAAAGTTAATGTGGTCCCGTTACAACGTACGGGCGTTCTTCTAGTAAAGGTAGGACGGTAACTTAAAAGGGAGTAGTACTACACACGTTGTTGCGGAATCAGTTGCGTTATATTATTATTTTTTGCGGAAAAAAGGGTCTTGCATGCATTCATCCACAAAAATATGGCCATGTGCCTCATTTTGCGAATAAATGCAAGATATATTTTTGATATTTCTAGCTTTTTAACATGAAAAATACTCATATTTCTAAAATAATTTTTTTTTCAGCTCTATTCTATATCAGTTGCAAGACCGACATGGATATTTTTCACGTTCTTGAGATATAAATCTAGTACGAACGTTTTCGCTGGTGATTTTGCAACCGTTAAGATTTCATAAAATCCGAGAAAAATCGTAATCTTGGAATGATATATAAGAAATGACAACAACTAGATTTTTTTTTAAAGATTATCATTCGTGCATGTGGCTATAGAAATAAAAGGTAATGTATTTACCTTGTCTCGTAAGAACATGAAAATGGTTATGGTATGTAATAATTTTTAAAATCATTTTTTAAGTTCTCACTTTTAGAGAATGCGAGATCATACTCAAAATCACACTCAAAATTGAAGACGCAGGATGCGAGATCATACTCAAAATCAGGTACGGTTTAGGATTAACAATTTTAGAGAATTCAACATGGTTCAAGTATAGATGGTTCTATACATATTTTTCTTCTGACGAATTAACTCAATCCATGCATTATGCAACTACTCCATCCGTTGCTAAATATAAGTCTTTGAAGAGATTTTACTATGGACCATATACAGAACAAAATGAGTGAATCTACACACAAAATGCATCTATATACATCCGTATGTGATTCATATTGAAATCTTTATAAAGACCTATATTTAGGAATGGTGGGAGTACTAGCTAGGGGCTGCATGTATCTGCCACCACTCTCTCTTTAGCCTTTCTCAAATCTGAATCAAGTTAAAAAAAACGGATGGAACACCAAAGATCCAGAATCATTACTCAACTATAAGAGTAAACTTAGCAGCAAAAAAAATGCTTATATGTGGAATCTAACACTTGGGCAAGCTTTTTTTTAGAAAAGGAGGATGACCCCCGGCCTCTGCATCTCGGAGATGCATACGGCCATTTTATTGATTATTCTCGAGGACCTTACAAAGTATTACAACGATATGCCTGAATCCGCCGTCTTGGCAACATATGCCACTACTCCTATCCAAATGATGCAGGGGTGCTACCTGAGCCACATACCCAGACTACTCACCTAATCCTATCATCAAAAGCCAGAAGCCCCAGCCGAGCCATATACCGGGTCTGGGGCATAAACTGGTCTGACGCACTCACATGTGTCGTCGCCACCATCTTCCACATGTCCGTCTTCAGAGCTGATATTGAGGCTTCTACCTTGTCAGGTCACTCCGTTATCGACGCCACCTTGACACCAGACAACTACCTCCACCTGCGCGATTCCATCACCGCGCATCGGGCGCCGAGTCTCCACTGCACCACGCCGCCGAGATCCGCCGTCATCAATGTGAAGGATGAAGCACCGCTCCACCAAAAAGGCTCCCGCTGGTCCCTCGATCCCGTGTACGCCTCCAAGAATGACGCCCCCAAGGAGGAAACGACACCAACGCGTCGCCGTCATCCGATCAACTGATCTAGGGTTTCCCCCAGAGGTAGCGAATAGAGGTCTAGAGCTTCTCCACGACGATGCCTTCAAGAAGGTAATGACACAACAGGGTGCCACCAACGCCGGTCATAGCATCAAGCCGAGCACAAGGTTTTCACCCGGATCCGCTCGAAGAACCTCCATCACGTAATGTGTGCACGGGTCGCCGCTGATCTGAGCCGCTGCACAACGAGCAGGCCGCACCGGCGAGATCAGATCTGTCCGGAGGGCACAACCCGCATGGTGTCGACCCAACCACTAGGCCCTCCATGCCGCCACTGCCGATCCGAGGTCAGATGATGTGTCGCCGCAGACCCGGCCGCCGCCGCCGAACGCCGCCACGTAGCCCGAGGCAGAGCCGGCTGCCGCACCCCACCATCGCCGCCCTTGGCCGAGGCAGCAGCCGC
>NC_057810.1:552079155-552210365 GCF_018294505.1 Triticum aestivum | reverse complement strand
GCGCCGCCGCCGGAAGGCACGCCCGCTGCGGCGCCAGGCCAGATCGGCCCTTGGCCGAGGCAGCCGCCGCCAGAAGGCGGGCCCGCCGCGCCGCCAGGCCAGATCGGCCATGCCATCCAAGTCGCGGGGCGCCGCACCACCCCCACGGCGCAGGCAAGAGGGAGGACCCCCGCCACCGCCGTCAGCCCCGGGCCATCGCCGGCGGCGGCCCTCGGCGGCGGCGAAGGGAGGGGAGGAAGGGAGGGAAGGGGACCCCCGGCAGCTAGGGATCGAGATCCCGCCCGAGTCGCCTGAGCGGGGGCGACGCGGGGGGCGGGGGCTATGGGTCCGCACACTTGGGCAAGCTGATAAGGTTCTGTCGGGCCCCCGCCGCGGTAATGCACAGGATCATCGAAATGCCGCTCATGATCGAGAGCTTTGGCAAAGTCAGCTATAGTTTCATTAGCTAGTGGGGCTAGCTTATTTGGGGCTCATTTAAGGCGATAGTAGGTGTACAATGCATGTAATTGGTCAACCTAATATTCTACTGGGATGATTTCTAATCTTTTGATGCGACAGCTGAACTGTTGAAAGAAGCGGCATAGTCTAGAAGGAAGGAAACCTTCGATCGATCTTTATCAAAGAAAAAAGAAATAATGTCGGCACAATTAATTTTGGCATAACTAGAAGCATGGGCTACCATCTACTCTAACTGCGAATTGGTAGTTTTTGTTAGTTTTTGCATGATGGGTACAGAGATCAAGTCCTCTCCTCGTAGTTGTGCACCCAGAGTTAATCGAGGATATGAATTGCACTGAAATATGTAGGAAATCAATGGTAATAATGATATGGTGCCCCACAAATTAAACTCCGCTCTTGTAGTTTTGCACTTAACTAAGGTCATGCATAATGGATGATGTCAATCTTTTCATAGTGATGCCACATAGGATAATTTGAGTGATCTCTTGAACCTTAAGCTAAAACGGTTTTCTCTATTGTTCTAGAAGTCATCTCATGGTCATTCTTTTTTTTTTTTCAATTTAGTGTGGATTCTTGTTCTACGCCATTTTTTTTCGTTAGCAACAATTTACGTCCGAATTACCCCATTTAACGAAACTTGTGTTGGGTTCTACACCTTTTTAGTTTATGATAGAAATTTGGCATGTGGGTCCCGGCCGTCATGTACATGTGTTGTGCTACATTCTAGTTTTCCTACTGGCGTTTTTTGTGTGCTCGAGCAGTCGAGTGGATTAGCCTTTTTTTTTTCTCACGGTCACCAGGATCTACGCATCCCTTCATCTAGCTGGCCCCACCCATCTCTCGCCCAAACCATGGAATCCATCAGTTTGTTCGGAGACTATGTGATAATGTAGCACGCGATTAGCGGCAGGGGACTCATCGAGGTGATTGCCAGCGATAAATGGAACCGAAGGTGGTGATTGGTACGAGAACTTCCCCTCCCATGTATGATCTTCTGGTTATGTTTTCCTCCGGGTTTGTCCGTTTGACGCTTCCAACGGTCGAGCCCCATGAAGGTGCCGCATATCGGGGGAAGTTGACCTCTATGGTTGTTTGTCCCCTCGTGCTATATTGTGTCCGTCGCTGCCACCTGTTGTGCTGATTGCCTATGGGAGTGAGACCACTAAGAAAAAGTTGATTACCTGAGCAACACTCATCTGCTTAATTAACCAATGAGGTAAACCTTTTATCTCTGTTTTAGAAAAAAACGTGGAAGAGGTTCAGTACAGATCAATGTACTATGTGTGTCATTTTGTGCCGAGCATCCGTAGAGCACAGCGGGGTGTTTTCTAGTGTATCTGACATTGTTTCTTCTTTGTAAGGAAAGAGTATCCGAGTGAGTTGGGGGATTTGGGATAAAGAGTGTTTTTATATAACATTGTTCAGTCAACAGCCATTAGCCACTAATTTGCACCACATGCATTAAGATTTTACAACTGGATCATTAAAGTAGGAGGCTCTTGTCATTTCTTGCAAATGTTATTGGGCCCATGAGCTGCATTTTGAGCTAATAAGTATATTGTCATGTATCTTCTGATGGCCCACCAGGACTATGGCTTTTTCTCGAAACTAAGCAAAGTTTTTTGCTTTGGCACAACCCCCTTAAAAATGTACACAAATCTTTAAGTTACGTAACAAGGCTATCACCATATTAGAATGCAGATTAAACGTATTGAATAGATTGATTTGGATACAAAAGATTATATTACCCTTTTGATTGAAGGGGCAAATTTTGATCTTCTCCTTTAATATACATCAAAATTTGTAAACTTTTCTAGAGGGTGTGTACCGAAGCAAAGTTCGCAAATCAAATACCGTCCGGTCAAGAACTAGTATTTGTATATAATATAAGTGCAATAGGAAGTCAAAATATGCTAGACTACCATAGATATACTACCACATGATAGTCACACGTGAGGTCAACATGGGCTGAAATGGTAATTGTATTGGTGCATTGGTCTAGCAGTGGATGAGGTTATGACTTCATCATGCATTATTAGAGCTAACATAATCAGATTAATTATTTGTACATTTTTTTTGCGGGGAAATCATTTTTTCTGAAAGGGTCGCATGGAAATCATCAATATCCTAGGAAAGCAGAAGTGCATGCCTGAAAAACATCACACTAAAAACACTAAAACACTTACTATCATGCATACAATATACACCGGTACAGAGACATGCTATACAAACGGCTTTTACCCCCTTTCGGCGACGGAGTTTTAAACCGTCGCCTAGTGAGTGTGTGTGATGGGGGGGGGGGGGGGGGGGGGGGGTCCTTCCCGCATGACCCATAAACAATCGGGGATAGGCCCTCCGGCCACACAGGTGATAATCCCCAAGTGCAGGGAATCATCATAGCAATTTCCAAATGTGGAAGTGATAAGTATGGACTGTTGAATCCACAAGGATCTAAAGGTAAGATCAATATTCACTCAAGTCCTATCTGCCACTCATACGACTCTACGTACACCGAACATTTGCTTCCAACTAGAAATGAGAAATAAAACTACGTTGTGGATATGAAGAGGATAACTTTGCATGATATCAGAGAGCTAAAGCATAAAAGTAGGTGTTGTTATTATAAAGTTAGAATATATTACTAAATATTATAAATAGTGAGTGTGGAATAATGATGGATCGGTGTGCGGAATTGTCCTAGGCAATTGTTAACAAGACCGGTAGTCGTCATTGCAATTTCATATGAGGGAGAGACATAAGCTAACATACTTTCTCTTCTTGGATCATATGCACTTATGATTGGAACTCTAGCAAGCATCCGCAACTACTAAAGATCATTAAGGTAAAACCCAACCATAGCATTAAAGCATCAGGTCCCCTTTATTCCCATACACCATGTCCCACTTATCCGTGTTTGTGTTTCAGTCACTCACGCAACGCAGCCAATAAGTAAACCATGGACATATTGCAACACCCTACAACGGGAATCCCTCACGCTTGCGCGACACAGAGGGCACCATAGGACAACACCAAAGTAAAACATGCAACTCGTACCAATCTAGATCATCAATCAACCCAAAGACAAAAGATATATACTCAAAACATCTTAGGATGGCAACACATCATTGGATCATATTGTGTGGCATAAAGCACCATGTTCAAGTAGGGATTACAGCGGGGTGCGGGAGAGTGGACCATGTAAAAGGGATGAGGATGGTGATGATGATGGTGATGTTGATGGTGATGTTGATGAAGACGATCACCATGGCGATGATTCCCCTCCCGATGGCACTCCGGCGCCACCGAGAGAGAGAGAGGAGGAGAGGTCCTCCCCCTTGTGCTTCCTCCTCCATGGCCTCCCCCTGGATGGGGAGATGTTCTCCCTCTGGTTCTTGGCCTTCATGGCGATGATGGCCCCTCCGGGATACTCGTCCATGGCCTCCGGTGATGATGGCCCCCTCCGGCAGGGTGCCAGACAGGGCCTAGATTAATTTCGCATGGCTACAGAGGCTTGCGGTGGCGGAACTTCCGATCTAGGTTATTTCTCGAAGGTTTCTGTATTTATAGGAGAGGTTGGCGTTGATTTCAAGTCAGGGGGGTCTCCGGGCTGTCCACGAGGCAGGGGGCGTGCCCCAGGGGGGTGGGCGCGCCCCCACCCTCGTGGGCAGCCCGAGACTCTTCTGGCCCAACTCTTGCACTCCAGGGCTTCTTTTGGTCCATAAAAATTCATCAAAATTGGCACGTCAATTGGACTCCGTTTGGTATTCCTTTTCTGTAAAACTTAAAAGCAAGGAGAAAACAGAAACTGGCACTAGGCTCTAGGTTAATAGGCTAGTCCCAAAAATCATATAAAATAGCATATAAATGCATATAAAACATCCTAGATGGATAATATAATAGCATGAATACTTCATAAATTATAGATACGTTGGAGACGTATCAGCATCCCCAAGCTTAATTCCTGCTCGTGCTCCAGTAGTTAAATGATAAAAGGAATAATTTATGAAGTGTGAATGCTAGCAGGTGCTCAAGTTTGATCAATGATAATTTCAATCACCTTTTCTAGCATCATTATATGTCATAACAGTAGCTCATCTCATAAAACATTTCATGATCAAGTAACATGCTATTCACATGTTAAAGTATAGATCATAAACTTTCTTGAAAACTAACAAACAGTGCTCTTAGTCATCAAACAATTGCAATTCATCTTATTTTCAGGAAGGTTCTATATAAGAGATTTGATTTAGCAAATTCCACATACTCAACTATCATATAGTCTTTCACAATTGCTAACACTCATGTGATATTTATGGGTTCAAAGTTTTAATCGGACACAGAGAAAGATAGGGGCTTATAGTTTTGCCTCCCAACCTTTTACCTCAAGGGTAATGTCAACAATAATACCTTATGAAAACCTAAATCCAAGTGGATATATATATATATCCGGATCGCTCCAACACAAAATGCTTGCCAAAGGAAAAAGTGTAAAAAGGAAAGGTGATGATCACCATGACTCTTGTATAAGGGTAGAAGATAAAAGTAAAAGATAGGCCCTTCGCAGAGGGATGCAGAGGTTGTCATGCGCTTTTATGGTTGGATGCACAAAATCTTAATGCAAAAGAACGTCACTTTATATTGCCGCTTGTGATAAAGACCTTTATTATGCAGCACATCGCTTTTATTTCTTCCCTATCATAAGTTCGTATAAAGCTTATTTTCTTCGCACTAATAGATCATACATATTTAGAGAGCAATTTTTATTGCATGCATCGATGACAACTTACTTGAAGGATCTTACTCAATCCTTAGGTAGGTATGGTGGACTCTCATGGAAAAACTAGTTTAAGGGATGTTTGGAAGCACAAGTAGTATTTCTACTTGGTGCAAAGAATTTGGCTAGCCTGAGAGGGAAAGGCAAGCCCAACATGTTGGATGATCCAAGACAATATAACGTTTAGGATATAGGAAAACATAACCCATTAAGTTGTCTTCCTTGTCCAACATCAACTTTTTAGCATGTCATATTTTAATGAGTGCTCACAATTACAAAAGATGTACAAGATAGTATATTTATTTGTGAAATCTCTCTTCCTTCAATATTCTTTCATGAATTGTTCAAGTGACCAATTCTGGTTTTGCTAACTTTCAATGAGTTTACTACCTATACTTATTATGTGTGAAGTCATTACTCCCCATGTTATAAGCATATGAAACGTATATAAATTCAGATTCATGATATTCAATTCATTCGACCATTTACTCATAGGATATACGTGAAGCACATGAGCAAATGACAAACTACTCCAAAAGATATAAGTAAAGAACACTGAGTAGTGAAATAATTAACTAGCCATGGGAGGATTCTTTTTTTATTCAAGATTTCAGATCCAATGATTTTATTCAAACAGAAAGTAAAATTGAAAATATTCTCCAAGCAAAACACATATCATGTGACGAATAAAAATATAGCTTCGAGTAAAGTATACCGATAGTTTTGAAGACGAAAGAGGGGATGACTTCCGGGGCATCCCCAAGCTTAGGCGCTTGAGTCTTCCTTGAATATTACCTTGGGGTGCTTCGGGCATCACCAAGCTTAGGGTATTTCCACTCCTTATTCTCCTCATATCGATATCTCACCCAAAGCTTAAAAATTTCAATCACACAAAACTTAACGGAACTTCGTGAGATAGGTTAGTTTGATAAAGGGCAAACAATTCACTCTGGTACTGTCAAAGACAAGGTTCATAATTGTTCTCATAGAATGCCTACTGTACCATACCATTTCTACAATTTATATTGAGAAATATAAGCAATAGAAACTACAAGACAAGCAAACTATGCAATGAAAACAGAATCTGTCAGAAACAGAACAGCCTGTAATGATCTGAACAACAACCATATTTCTGCTACTAAAAAATTATGAAATAAATTGGTGTATGTGAGGAATTTTTCTATTAATCATCTGAAAAAAGAATCAACCTAAAAGCACTCTCCAGTAAAACTGGGCATCTATTCTCGCGAGCGCAAAGTTTCTGTTTTTTAGAGCAAGATTGCAAAGACTTCACCCATGTCTTCCCAAAGGTTCTACTTGGCACAAAAACTAATTAAAACATAAAACCACATCTAAAAAGATGCTAGATGAATTATTTATTACTAAACAGGAACAAAAAGCAAGAAACAAAAATAAAATTGGGTTGCCTCCCAACAAGCGCTATCGTTTAACGCCCCTAGCTAGGCATGATGATTTCAATGATGCTCACATAAAAGATAAGAATTGAAACATAAAGAGAGCATCATGAATAATATGACTAGCACTTTTAAACCTAACTCACTTCCTATGCCTAGGGATTTTGTGAGCACACAATTTAAGGGAACAAGAATCAACTAGCATATGAAGGCAAAGCAAGTATAACTACGAAACTTTAAGCACATAGAGACGAAACTTGATATTATTGCAACTCCTACAAGCATATATTCCTCCCTCATAATAATTTTCAGTACCATCATGAATGAGTTTAACAATACAACCATCACATAAAAGCATTCTTTTCATGATCTACGAGCATAGAAATTTTTCTACTCTCCACATAAGAAAAATTCTTCTCATTCGGAATAGTGGGATCACTAATTCCTAAAGTTGACACTCTTCCAAACTCACTTTAGATGATAGTATTATTCATACTCCAAAACATATAAGTGAAGTTCATGTAGCATTCTACAATTAATATAGACTAACCAATATCCAAGCTCAAAATATGTAAGTGAAGCACATGAAGCATTCTATAAAACCATACTCAAAAGATTTAAGCGAAGCACAAAGAGCAATTCTATAAAATCATACTTAAAAGATATAAGTGAAGCACATGAAGTATTATATAAATCAATGAAGGGCTATATCATACTATCATGGTTCTTAAAGAAAAATAAAAACACAAAGGACACAAATCATGTGATCAAAACAAAACCGAGGTATACCGATATTTGTTGAAAAAGAAAGATGGGATGCCAACTGGGGCATCCCCAAGCTTAGATGCTTGATTATCCTTTGAAATATTTATTTGGGATTCCTTGGGCATCCCCAAGATTGAAATCTTGCCTCTCTTTATTCTTCTCATATTGATAGCTCCTCGATCTTCGAACACTTCATCCACACAAAACTTTAACAAAAACTTTGTGAGATCCGCTAGTGTAATAAAGCAAACTACCACTTTAAGGTAATGTAATGAACTCATTTTTTATTTATATTGGTGTTAAACCTACTGTATTCCAACTTCTCTATGGTTCATACCCCCGATACTAGCCATAGATTCATCAAAACAAGCAAACAACACGCGAAAAACAGAATCTGTCAAAAACAGGACAGTCTATAGTAATCTGGGAGTTTAGTAAACTTATGCAACTACAAAAATTATGAAATAAATATGACAATTTGAAAAATTTGTACATAAGTAATTTGCAAAAAGTTTCAGACCCATTTGACCTTCCAGTAAAAACTATAAAATCATGCGCTACAGCCAAAGTTTCTGTTTTTGTTCTGCACATAGTAAACAAGCAATCTAATTATCCTAAAACCAAAGCTTGGCACATTATTTTTATAATACAATGGATATATACAAGGGGATAATTATTTACAGAGAAACTTCCATGAAAAATTCTACATTGTTTCCATGAGCATGAACACAAGTGCTCAAGGTCGACCCTCACTTCTTCAATGCATAACTTTCCAATCACTTCTCTTTTTGAAAAACTTTTTTAGGCATGAGAGACAAGTAATTTTTTTTGTATTTTCATTCTTTAAATTTTATTTGTATGTTTCACCCACAACTAAACAGAAACAAAAAGAAAAAATAAAGTCTACTTAGTGAAGAAAGCAAACAAGCACACACGAGAATATCAACCCCACGCTATTTCTCCCCGGCAACGGCGCCAGAAAAGAGCTTGATAATCCGCAAGTGCAGGGTATCATCGTAGCAATTTCCAAAGGTGGAAGTGATAAGTATGGAGTGTCGAACCCACAAGGAGCTAAAGGTAAGATCAATATTCTCTCAAGTCCTATCTTCCACGGATACGACTCTACGTACACCGAACGTTTGCTTCCAACTAGAAACGAGAAATAAAACTACGTTGTGGGTATGAAGAGGATAACTTTGCATGATATCGGAGAGCTAAAACATAAAAGTAGGTGCTGTTATCATAAAGTTAGAATATATTACTAAATATTATAAATAGGGAGTGTGGAATAATGATGGATCGGTGTGCGGAATTGTCCTAGGCAATTGTTAACAAGACCGGTAGTCGTCATTGCAATTTCATATGAGGGAGAAGCATAAGCTAACATACTTTCTCTTCTTGGATCATATTCACTTATGATTGGAACTCTAGCAAGCATCCGCAACTACTAAAGATCATTAAGGTAAAACCCAACCATAGCATTAAAGCATCAAGTCCCCTTTATTCCCATACACCATGTCCCACTTATCCGTGTTTGTGTTTCAGTCACTCATGCAACGCAGACAATAAGTAAACCGTGGACATATTGCAAGACCCTACAGAGGAAATCCCTCACGCTTGCATGACACCGAGGGCACCATAGGACAGCACCAAAGTAAAATATGCAACTCGTACCAATCTGGATCATCAATCAACCCAAAGACAAAAGATATATACTCAAAACATCATAGGATGGCAACACATCATTGGATCATAATGTGTGGCATAAAGCACCATGTTCAAGTAGGGATTACAGCGGGGTGCGGGAGAGTGGACCGCGTAAAAGAGATGAGGATGGTGATGATGATGGTGATGTTGATGAAGACGATCACCGTGGCAATGATTCCCCTCCCGATGGCACTCTGGCGCCACCGAGAAAGAGGAGGAGAGGTCCTCCCCCTTGTGCTTCCTCCTCCATGGCCTCCCCCTAGATGGGGATAGGTTCTCCCTTTGGTCCGTGGCCTTCATGGTGATGATGGCCCCTCCGGGATACTCCTCCATGGGCTCCGGTGGTGATGGCCCCCTCCGGCAGGGTGCCAGAGAGGGCCTAGATTGATTTCTCGGGGCTACAGAGGCTTGTGGCGGCGGAACTTCTGATCTAGGTTATTTCCCGAAGGTTTCTGTATTTATAGGAGAGGTTGGCGTTGATTTCAAGTCAGGGGGGGTCTCCGGGCTGTCCACGAGGCAGGGGGCGTGCCCCAGGGGGGTGGGCGCGCCCCCCAGCCTCATGGGCAGCCCGGGACTCTTCTGGCCCAACTCTTGCACTCCAGGGGCTTCTTTTGGTCCATAAAAATTCATCAAAAATTGGCACGTCAATTGGACTCTATTTGGTATTCCTTTTCTGTAAAACTCAAAAACAAGGAGAAAACAGAAACTGGCACTGGGCTCTAGGTTAATAGGTTAGTCCCAAAAATCATATAAAATAGCATATAAATGCATATAAAACATCCTAGATGGATAATATAATAGCATGAATACTTCATAAATTATAGATACGTTGGAGACGTATCAACAGGCGGGGCAAAAATGAGTTCGTGTGTGATCGGGCAAGGCATCAAAGCCCAATCATTTCTGTTCGTATGTACATCCCACACAGTGAATCCTAGAAAAAAGTTTTCGTATGTATATCACACAGTTTTTTTGTGTGGAAACGTTTGTGCAAGGTGGCCTAACGCAAACAGTTCTCTGCCGGAAGCCATGTGTGATTGTTAGTTGATCCAACACGCCTACTTTCTAGAAACTGTGTGGGTTGTTTGAGTTCATCACCCACGGTGTTGTCTGAGTAACCGTCTGCAATAGAAAACCCCAATAAGAAGGGTAATTAGCCTATTATTAATAATCCATGTAGTGATCAAATTGACATTTCTTATAAAACACACAAGATATTTCATATCCATATAACGGCAACCAGGATTTCATAATCGAATTACATCAGATAGCTTCAGCACTCAGTTACATCAAAGAGGGATATAGCTAGCTACGCCATTACACAACAGCACCAAATTTTGCATGCAACATCGAAAACCTTTGGAAAAGTAGCATCATACACGGTAAATAGACAAATGAATCTCATCTGGGAAACTACAGAAGTGGAAGGCGAATATTGAGCCTTCAGTGATGTTGAATGTCCTTGCAACTTTAGGCCACTGGCCATGGATAATTGCCCGCGCAACATTCATCCGCTTCAGAAAGACTTCAATATTGTACCGTGGGTGTTGAATGAGTACCTTCCTCTCCTCTTGACCATGAAGGTGGTTTGAGAGGTAATCATCGGTGAACTTCTTTGAAAAGTACTGAAAACAAAGATATGCATAAATCACTGTTATAAATTTTGAAATGGCGCAAGGGGTAAAAACAAGGTGAAAGAGTTAGTACCATCCTATAGTTGACTGATGTCTTCTTCATTGTGCAAACAAAGATCTTGATGTTATTCCTCGCAAGTTTATTTACCCTAACAATATTTCCGAGTTTCTTGACTTGACTGATATTCATGGACATCTCATTTCCCCATATGCAAAATGGGTCGAACAGTGGGCCTAAGCCTCTAACAACAGGACCTACATGTGCATGACCAAATTGAAAGAAACCTAAATATTATAATGATTCCTGCAACTGCACAATAACGTGCCATTAGCAAAAGGACCATGCATGAGCAAGCCTCAATGGTAAACTGCAGTGTCTCCCATTGTTTCCCTGTAACACATACAAGGAAGATCTTGATCAGGTTAACTGAGAGTTGCCATACTACCAGTAGAATATGTATTGAGTATAGCCAAATTCGATTTATTTCTCACATGCATAAGAATATAAAATTGTACCCACAACAAATGAAAAGCAAATTGCGCAATTGAACCAAACAATTAACTGGACATCAGACCGAATGAACCAAAACAGCTAACTGAGCACGACATTGCAGAATAGAACATATACTAGAAGATAAGACAGTTTATGAAACCAATAATGCTTGAGAACAGTATTATGAAATGTAGAAATTGTTGGACCAAACTGTTAACTCCACATTACATTTTAGAATATAAGATTGCATATTAACATCACAGAGGACAAATCACTAGAAGGCACTAGAGCTGGCCTCGAGAAAACAACACGAACTATATTTTAAAGTAGACAACCGTGCCGATGTCGACGGTGTCCTCGAAGACTAGGTGCTCCTCCAAGATGTGGTAGTCGGCACGCATGGCAGCCATAGTGACCTTGTCCGCGTGTGTGGCCGCGATTTTCTTCTCCGCTGCCAGATGCTACTGAGCTCCACGTTATACTGCATGCAAAATGGTTGTGGGTGGCGCTTAATTAGAGGACGAGGACAGTGATTTCGGCGAAAGGTGCCACACTATTGGTCAGGGCATCTGGGACGGGAAAGGAGGAGGATGGTGTCGCTGTCAAAACCGGCGGATCTCGGGTATGGGGTCCCGAACTGTGCGTCTAAGGCTAATGGTAACAGGAGGTGGGGGACACGATGTTTACCCAGGTTCGGGCCCTCTCTATGGAGGTAATACCCTACTTCCTGCTTGATTGATCTTGATGATATGAGTATTACAAGAGTTGATCTACCACGAGATCGTAGAGGCTAAACCCTAGAGGCTAGCCTATGATTATCACTGTTGTTGTCCTACGGACTAAACCCTCCGGTTTATATAGACACCGGAGGGGTCTAGAGTTACACAGAGTCGGTTACAGAGAAGGAGATCTACATATCCGAATCGCCAAGCTTGCCTTCCATGCAAAGGAGAGTCCCATCCAGACACGGGACAAAGTCTTCAATCTTGTATCTTCATAGTCCAACAGTCCGGCCAAAGTATATAGTCCGGCTGTCTGGATACCCCCTAATCCAGGACTCCCTCAGTAGCCCCTGAACCAGGCTTCAATGATGATGAGTCCGGTGCGCAGATTGTCTTCGGCATTGCAAGGCGGGTTCCTCCTCCGAATACTCCATAGAAGATTTTGAACACGAGAATCGTGTCCGACTCTGCAAAACAATTTCCACATACCACCGTAGAGAGAATAGTATTTGACAAATCAGATCTACTGACAATTTTTTTGTAGAGTGACATCACGCCACGGCCCGGTCATTATTCGAACCATTTCTCATAACCAGCCAGCACACATATTGCAAGGCGGTTTTATTGGCACGTCTTGTCGAAGTAGAGATCGTGTCCCCGTTATCACGGGATTCTCATCAATACAGGTGTGGGTAACCCAACCGTGTTTGTTTAATATTACTCCTTGCCTTTAGGTGAGTCCCAAAGAGTCACGCGGGGGACGCTTGATATTCGTCCTCTTTATAAGGGGGCCAAGGCCAGTTCCTTTCTTTCCACGCTCGATCCTCCCCCTCCCGCACCTCGAGTTCCAACACCCAAGGTTTAAGCTTAAGCACTTCGGACCCTCAACCATGTACGGATCCAATCTTCAGGGCCGGTGGATGGCCTCCTCCGTCACAGAGGAGGACATAAAGAATCTTAGGGAGGCCAGGCTCCTGACCGCCGACATCCTGCATAGGCTACCTGCCGAAGGGTAGGTTATCCCCACTCCCAAACCCAATGAAAGCGTCATATTTGTTTCCCACTTCCTCCGAGGGCTAGGTTTTAGTCTGGATCCCTTCGTTAGAGGGCTCATGTTCTATTACGAGCTAGATTTCCATGATCTGGCTCCAGATTCCATCCTTCACATCTCGTCGTTTATCGTCGTGTGTGAAGCCTTCCTCCACGTCACCCCACACTTCGGCCTATGGCTTAAGACCTTCAATGTGAAGTCGAAGATGATTGACGGGCGACACGCGGAGTGCGGAGGTGCTATAATAAGCAAAGGCGTCGACACCCCATGGCCCAAAGGTTCCTTCCCGGAGGTATCCGATTTATGGCAACGGGAGTGGTTCTACATCACAACTCCTCGTGGCACAAAGTGGGTGGCCGCCCTACCTTCCGCTCGGGCCCTCCGCCTCAATTGGCGTCGTGGGTCAACAAGGGACTGGACTGGGGGCCTGTTAATGACGTACCAACATTGCAAAGCCGCATTCGGGATGTTCTCGAAAGGGATGTCAGCCTCGTTAAAATAATTTAGGTAATGCTGATCCGTCGGGTCCTGCCATGCAAGCGTCGACCTCTCCGGATGTGGGAATTCAATCCAGAAGGACCGCGGACCATTCATCGCTTCCTCGGCATAACGCTCGAGGGGATGTATCGGTTATTTTTTGGATCACGAATAAAGTGTCCGGACACCACCGAAGACGGGGGTCTCAACTGCAACCATCCGGATACCCAAGTAAGTAATTTTGCTGCCAAACACACTATCCTTTATGTTTATTATAACATCATTCTGAAAACTACCTCCTGCCAGGAGTGGCTGAGGAAGGCGGAGAGGATTAGGTGTCCGGCCCCTCTTCCCGAAGGTTCGCTGAATCCCTTGTTGACCAGGATGCTTCAGCGCGCACCATACCAGGTGCCATCAGGAGAAGATGAGGGGAGGAATAGAGAAGCCACGGATGGGCCTCACATCTTACATATCCAGATTGGGGGAGTAAATGTCTCCATGAAGGAGGATAATCGGGGAGGGGAACCTCAAATCCCCTCTCCTCAAGGTAAGAAAAGGGTCGCCTCTGAAGACTTGGAAACGGAGGCTTCCAAACAAGGGAAGAAACCCTCTCCAAGGGGCCCTGCTACCAAGGGCGTACTTGCCACACAACGCCCGCAAGGGGGCCAGCCCTCCACCGAGCCGTAAGTAAAAGAGTACCTTAGTAAATGTATCCCGTTTTGTCTCTGAGGATAATAACCGAAACATATTTGTTGCAGTCCGGTTCATAGCCCTTCTCCCCAGAGTTCGTCCGCGGGGGATCTTCCTCCGGAGATGATGGAGAGAGAAACGCCTCCCCTTGCTTCCCCGTTACACGGGGCGGACGACCCCAAGGTGTCGTCACGGAGGATTTCTCCTGATCCGCTAGGGCCAGGAGCTGACACTTCGGCAGCCCAGAGTCTGGAATCTCCGGCTCCCAAGGAGAGCTTCAGGAAGAGTCCGGGATTGCCCGACACATAGCCGGACACTCTGATGGGCCTGCTGGAGCGATCAACCATCTTAGAGACATATCGTGCCTTAATGGGCACGATGATTGAGAGGATTCCATCCGCGAAAAGCGGTTTGAATGAAGCTTTTACGAGTCTGCTGAGAGGCTTTGAGATACGCAAAAAACGTATTTTTGATGGTACCGCACATGCTAGGTGTGCTCTGTATAGATAGTAGCCCCTGAGAGTCTAGTTTCTATCAACGTGGCAAATGGAGGGTCATAACCTTTGGTAATAATCACATTGCTTTATTTGCAGGTGGCTGAGGGTCCGGCGGCTGACCAATATGCTGGTTTTGCCGAACTAAAGTGGCAGCTTGACGTGGCCGATGCCGACATCGCGCTAGTTAACAACCGGCTGACGAGGCCTAGGGTATATATATTCGGCTTGTCAGCAAATGTTTAAGAGGAGCATGATGCTAGTATCTGTAACATGCTGTGACTGCAGATGGAGCTGCTGCCGTGGAGACCCTTCGGGTGGAGCTTGCTCGAGCCAATGAGCAAGCCCGAATAAGTGATGCGGCCGCTCTGAAGGCGGTAGAAGAGTTAAGAGCCGAACAGGCTGCTCATCGCCAAAGCGAAGAAAAGATAACCCAGATGGCTACCGAGCTGAAAGATGCCGCCAACCGTCGAGAGCTCCTTGAAAAGGAACATCAAGAAAAAGCAGCTGACCTGAATAAGGCCCTGGAGGCGGCCAAGGAAACCCGCTCTGAGATGAGAGGGATAAGGGAGGAGCTTCGTGAAGCCGGAGATATCGTGGCTGGGAAGCCCTATTTGTTGCGAATAAAATTCAGAGATCCGAAGTATGCCCCTCTAGATCAGCTGTGGAGTGCTGCGGATGCGTATGCGGACCTGACAAAGAGTGCTGCTGATGCGACCGAGTTTTTCAAAGATTGGAAAGACCATAAGGCAGAAAGGTTATTCTGGTCGCAGTGCAATGCTCCGACGCGTCCGCTGTCGTTGAATGAAAAGATGGCCGCCTGGGCCGAACTCCACCGGTTGTCCGGGCTTGCTATGAGGTCTGTCGTGGATCATCTTTGGTCGCGTGGACCAAGGCCGGACAACTATTTTGGATTGGTGCAACAATTCCTTGGTGCCTTGTCGCATATCAATGTTGTGAAGAGGTCGGCGTGCATAGAGGGTGCGAGGATGGCTCTTGCCCGTGTTAAAACATACTGGGCTGGGATGGAGACCACCGCTATTGCAACCCGGGGTGTGGCGGAAGGCCAGAACCCGGCAAAGCACTATTTTGAAGAAGTCTTAGAAGGCGCTCGTTTAATAGAGGCCCGGTGCTCGAAGAGTACGATGTTCGAGTGACATGTATCTCTATTGTAAAAAACAATTCGAGTTTGATTGTAAAGGCTGTATTTATACTTTTGCCTGAAAGTGTTATCGTGCCTCCTATGCAGTCGTTTATGTATATTTGTGTATATCCTGAAAGTTAGCAGTTGTCGGCTTCAGCTCCCACGCGTATAATGCGAGGGTGTTCAAGAAATCGTATAGTCACACTTGACCCAACGTCTTGGTCCATTAAGGAGGTGATAGTGCAGCGAACCAGGCAATCAGACTATATAGCTTTAACACTTTCACTTAGCCATAGGAGTTTGACGGTGGGGCTACTATATAGCCCCTGGTACATTCACGCTCATCCGAATATGGTGCGCGTACGTACGTGTACAGGAAACCGGTCCATCATTAATGCGGAGGAATCGCGAAGATTCCACTGAGTCCTCGAGTGGTTGACCAGTCTCTCACTTTATCATGATAGTCAGTTTTCGGCTTTCTCTACTGAGGTGCTCACCTAGATGAACCAGGGGACAATCTCAGTAGTTCTCCCGGTGCCACCTTAGCCGATAGAGCGGAACGTAAGGTAGCAAAACACGGGAGCCGGGCAAACCCAACATTTGACAAAAGACATGATTCAGAGCTGATGCATATAAGGCCAAACTCGTGACGCCGAAGACTCCCTAAGGTATTCGGTCTTTATGACATATACTGGGCTGAGTAACACCCTCGATAATGAGCCATGTGTTTTCCAGATACATGCATTAGTCTGGCGTGACGAAATGTCAAGAACGCCAGTATCCCTCTCAGTTATGTTGAGTGTTCGGAGGGTATGAAGCAGCAAGAGATAGTAAAAAAGGTTTACGCAGGGTCTTAATCTAAAAAGAAACCTTTGAGCGGGGCCCTGCTGCATGTCTGCGCTTTTATCTCCGTTGTGCCATATTCTGGAAGGATCTAGCACGATGATCATCTGTAAAAAGGAAAACCCCAAGTGAAAGGATTCGTGCGAAGAGTTGGTTAATTCTGAACAAACTATAAAAATGTGATATGTTATTGTATTGATAAGGGCGAGCCGAACTATGGGCTTCTTTAATTTTGTGAGCAGCCCCCAGCACCATCTTTGGTAGTATATCTATCAATCCTAAGCTCAGATTCATCTGTGTTTGTTACATCTGGTGTGGCGCCGGACTCGTCTAACCGTGTCCGTGGTCCTGACGACCATTTATTCTAGTTGGAGAGGCCGCTCAGTGTTCGGCTGCTAGACCCGCCACATATGCTTCCTCTCTTAAGGAACGCTTTGTATTTCCACTGATTGTAATGACGCCGCATGGACCGGGCATCTTCAGTTTAAGGTAGGTGTAGTGCGGTACGGCATTAAAATGATCAAAGGCCGTTCTTCCGAGTAGTAAGTGATAGCCGCTTCGGAATGGAGTGATGTCAAAGGTTAGTTCCTCGCTTGTGAAGTTATCGGGTGAACCGAATACAACCTCTAGTACTAGAGAGCCCGTGAAGCGGGCCTCGACGCCTGGTATCACTCCTTTAAAGGTAGTGTTACTTAGGCTAATTCTTGATGGGTCTATCCCCATTTTGCAGACAATGTCCTGATATATCAGGTTTAGACTACTCCCGCCGTCCATAAGGACTCGAGTGAGATGGTATCCATTAATTATTGGGTCAAGCACCAAGGCAGCCGAGCCTTCATGCCGGATACTAGTTGGATGGTCCCTGCGATCGAAGGTGATCATACAGGCCGACCAGGGATTGAATTTGGGGGCGACGGGCTCCATAGCGAATACATCTCGGAGTGCGCGTTCGCGCGTTCTCTTTGGAATGTGAGTTGCGTAAATCATATTCACTGTTTTGGCTTCTGGTGGGAATTTTTTCTGTCCCCCAGTGTTCGGCTGGCGAGGCTCATCCTCGTCTTCACTTGACGTCTCCCTCCCCTTGTGTTTGGCATTTAGTTTGCTGGCCTGCTTGAAAATCCAACACTCTCTGTGGGTGTGATTTGCAGGCTTTTCGGGGCTGCCATGAATCTGACATAATTTGTCTAGAATCTTGTTTAGGTTGGATGGTCCATCTTTGCTGCCTTTAAATGACTTCTTCTGTTGACCGGGCTGAGAGCCCCTGAATCCGGCATTGACCGTCGTGTTCTCTGGGCTGTCATCATTGTTTCGACGCTTGTTTATGTTGTGTCGCGGCTTCCCGTTGCCATCCCTGACTTTGTATGTGCCTGGGTCGCTGGTGCCGCTACGGGCCAGCCAACTGTCCTCGCCCACGCAAAAGCGGGTCATGAGGCTTGTTAGGGCTGCCATTGTCCTTGGCTTTTCCTGGGCAAGGTGTTTGGCAAGCCATTCGTCCCGGATACTGTGTTTGAAGGCCGCTAGGGCTTCGGCGTCCGGGCAATCGACGATTTGATTCTTCTTAGTAAGGAATATGTTCTAGAGTTTTCGTGCTGACTCTCCAGGCCGTTGAATTATGTGACTTAGGTCGTCTGCGTCCGGAGGTCGGACATAGGTCCCTTGAAAGCATCCTCAAGTTCTTCCCAACTTCCAATTGAGTTTTCAGGAAGGCTTTTCAACTAGTGCCGAGCTGGTCCTTTCAATTTGAGGGGTAGGTATTTTATGGCGTGGAGATCATCTCCGTGAGCCATGTGAATATGAAGGATAAAGTCCTCAATCCAAACACCAGGGTCTGTCGTTCCGTCGTATGCCTCTATATTCACTAGTTTAAATCCTTTCGGAAATTCATGGTCCAGCACCTCATCGGTGAAGCATAGGGGGTGCGCACCCCTGTATTTGGATGTGTCGTGGCATGCTGTTGACGGTTGTTGTATTCGGTGCTGATTCCTGGCTGGTATTTGATCAATGTGATCGTTTGGTAGCACTGATCCTGTGTCGGAGTGCGCTTCCTAGATCCATAGGTGGACCTGGCCATACCGGACTTTTTGTCCAGGAGCTCGCGTAAATCGTGTGTTGGCTTGTGTGTGGCATCATTTGCCGTCTTGTCACGGCAACGGGGTGGTTGGTCCGGCTGATCGGTCGTTTTCGGCTGTATGGGCTCTATGGCCTCGTCGTCGAAGTCGGGCAGCAGCTTGTGCTTTGGATAGCTCTTTGTATGACGGTCGCCGCCGTGTTTTTCTTCTGTGTCGAGCACTTTGTTCCACCTGCGGTTGAGGTATCAGGTGCGGCCTTGAGCCTTTGCTGCTACTTCCTTATGCTCCTCGCGGTGGCAATAGGCCTTCTGTGGAGGTTCTCTTGTTTCAAGAGTTTTTCTGGGATGATGAGTGCATCTTCGTTCGGACTATTCTCCTCTCCGGAGACAGGTTGGTGAATTTTGCCTTCGGGATCGGCATCGTCTGACGTCGGCTCCGGACTATGTTCGCCGTCCCCTGGCTCATCCTTCTCCATCGCTGGGTCCGTGGGGTCGTTGTTTCCTTTGGAGTCAACCAGGGTATTATTCTTTCTTGCACTGTTGTCGCTGTTTTTACTTTGACGGGATTTAGAGTGGCGCCTACGACGCTGCTTTGGTGGCTTATCGAGGGGCTTATCCATCATAGCATCATTACCATCGCCTTCTTTTGGTGTGTCAACCATATGTATATATCATATGATGAGGTGGCAGTCCAGCGCCCAGTGGGCAGTGGTTCCTGCTCTTCTCCTGCATCGTCGTCCATACCATCGACGTCTTCGGAGTTCTAGTCAAGCACGTCGGTTAAATCATCAAAAGTGGCTATTGAGTGGGTGGTGGGTTGGTAACGAATTTCTTCGTCGTCCGCTTCCCACTCGGGCCGGACATAGTTCGGCCAAGAGTCTCCCGACAAGGAAAGAGATCTTAATGAGTTTAGCACATCGCCGAAGGGCGAGTGCTAGAAAATATCCGCGGCGGTGAACTCCATGATCGGTGCCCCATCAGATTCGATAGGCCCGGACGTACGCGGTTCAGATCCTGTAGCCGGAGACGAGTCCGAGGGTCCGCTGACACCACCCTTATAAGAGGTGGGGTTAGTGTTCGGCTCTAACGCCGATGAGTGCGTTCCTTCCGAGGCGGTGTCCATCCACCCGTCCTTGGAAGGCATGATCTGCTCCGGATTGATTCCCGGTGCCGCTGCAGGTGCGATCTCCCGAACGCTGTCTGATGGCAGATCTAGGTCATGTTCATCGCAACCATTCGGCGTACCCGACATGGGCTCGAATTCGTCGAATCTCCGTGGGTATCGGCAGTATAGTTTAAGCTTCCAAACCTAACCTGACGGCCAGGGGCGTAGCTGTCGATCTGCTCCAGATGGCCAAGTGAGTTGGCCCGCAGTATGAAGCCGCCGAAAACGAAGATTTGTCGGGAAGGAAAACCTCCCTCTGGACCGCATCGTTGAAGATGATTGAAGGAGCCATCAAGCCTTATCCCGACGGCATAGTGGAACTCTCAGTGAAAGCACCAATGTCGGTGTCAAAACAGGCAGATCTCGGGTAGGGGGTCCCGAATTGTGCGTCTAAGGCTAATGGTAACAGGAGGCGGGGGACACAATGTTTACCCAGGTTCGGGCCCTCTCGATGGAGGTAATACCCTACTTCCTGCTTGATTGATCTTGATGATATGAGTATTACAAGAGTTGATCTACCACGAGATCGTAGATGCTAAACCCTAGAGGCTAGCCTATGATTATGATTGTTCTTGTCCTACGGACTAAACCCTCCGGTTTATATAGACACCGGAGGGGGCTAGGGTTACATAGAGTCGGTTACAAAGAAGGAGATCTACATATCCGAATTGCCAAGCTTGCCTTCCACACAAAGGAGAGTCCCATCCAGACACGGGACGGAGTCTTCAATCTTGTATCTTCATAGTCCAACAGTACGCCCAAAGTATATAGTCCGGCTGTCCGGATACCCCCTAATCCAGGACTCCCTCAGATGGTGTGGGTTGGGTGTGAATTACCTAACCATATCGATGAGGTCGCACAGTAAGAAGGGTCGTCGGCGAGGACGCAACGCTGCAAGAAGAAGGGTTGCCGGCGAGGAGGCGGAGCTGCAAGAAAAAGGTCGCCGGCGAGGAGGCGGCGCTGCTAGTAAGCAGCAGTGAAGGTTTAAACTTGGAAAGCAAGGAGGAACAGTGAAAATGTGGCTTTTGGTGGGGGCGGGGAGATAGATATTACCGTGGTGGCAGAAAAATATCGCTCGACCCCGGGAGAAACTGGCGCGCAAGTGTGGTTCAAGCGCAGGCGATGGACTGTAGACGACAAAGCTTCCTGCGTAAGCCAGACTAGACGGTGCGCCAAGATATTTTATATCACATCCCACACGATTCTTGCTAGTAAACTGTTTGTGGTATACCTGATTTTTTTCATTCTGTTTGAAACACAAAATGGTGTTACAGAGGGAAAGGGTTGTGTTTGAATTGCTAGAATATTTATCTACAATGAACATGCAACTATATGAGTGTCATGTTAAAATTTGGAATTATTCTGGGTTCATTTGGCTTTTTATGCGTTAATTGAGTTTCTAGGCATTTAATATGCACAATTCAAATTTGAACTACAAGCACATGCTCCAGTGCACCAAAGTTTGTTGCAAAATCACATGTGTATCTTTGTATGAATTTGTAGGTCCCATGCGAGAATGAGAATGATATTCAAACATCTGGGCATCGTGGCTCGACCAGAAACATTGAGAAACTTAGTTTTTAGATTCCTGTAAATCCCAAACTCGCCTGAAAATCATGAAACTTGGCATGGTGATGACACCAACATGCTATGGTAAAAAATTGGCCGAATTGGGACGAGTTTTGGTTTAAGCCTCTTGCAAATTGGAGCTTCTCTCAAGAAGGCATGTGGTTTCGAGAGGGAACATGTCACCTATGTGTGCGAAATGACATACGCTGCCCCCCCTCTTGATTTTTTTACAGAGCAAACATAGAACAATTTGAGTTTCGTGTTAAAATTTGGAATTATTCCAGGTTAGTTTGGCCCTTTTATGCATTAATTGAGTTTCTGGGCATTTAATGTGAACAATTCAAAATTGAACTACAAGCACATACTCTAGTGCACCAAGGTTGGTTCAAAAATCACATGTGTGTCCTTGGGTGAATTTCTTGTTCCCATGCAAGAAATGGGAATGAAATTCAAACATGTGGGCGTCGTGGCTCGGCCGGTGACATTGAGAAACTTGGGTTCTTAAATTCCTATAAATTCAAAACTCGCCTGAAAATCATGAAACTTGGCATGGTGTCATTTCATGGAACCAACATGTTGTGGTAAAAAAATTGGTCGAATTGGGACAAGTTTTGGTATAATCTTCTGATACGTCTCCAACGTATCTATAAATTTTGATTGTTCCATGCTATTATATTATCTGTTTTGGATGTTTAATGGGCTTTAATATGCTCTTTTATATTATTTTTGGGACTAACCTATTAATCCGAGGACCAGTGCCAGTTTTGTTTTTTTGCCTATTTTAGAGTTTTGCAGAAAAGGAATACCAAACGGAGTCCAAACAGAAGGAAACCTTCGCGATGATCTTTCTTGGACCGAAAGCAAACCAGAAGACTTGGAGTTGAAGTCAGAAACGCCACGAGGCGTCCACAAGGCAAGAGGGCACGCCCAGGGGGGTATGTGCACCCCCCACCCCCGTGGTCCCCTCGTAGCTCCACCGACATACTTCTTTCACCTATATATACTCTTATACCCTAAAAGCATCAGGGAGAGCCACGAAACCACTTTTCCACCGCCGCAACCTTCTGTACCCATGAGATCCCATCTTGGGGCCTTTTCTCGCGATCTGCCGGAGGGGGAATCGATCACGGAGGGCTTCTACATCAACACCATTGCCTCTCCGATGAAGCGTGAGTAGTTTACCACAGACATTCGGGTTCATAGTTATTAGCTAGATGGCTTCTTCTCTCTCTCTTTGATTCTCAATACAAAGTTCTCCTCGATTTTCTTGGAGATCTATCGATGTAATATTCTTTTACGGTGTGTTTGACGAGATCCAATGAATTGTGGATTTATGAACAAGATTATCTATGAATATTATTTGGTTCTTCTCTGAGTTTTTATATGCATGATTTGATAGATTTGCAAGTCTCTTCGAATCATCGGTTTAGTTTGGCCTACTAGATTGATCTTTCTTGCAATGGGAGAAGTGCTTAGCTTTGGGTTCAGTCTTGCGGTGTCCTTTCCCAGTGACAGTAGGGGCAGAAAGGCACGTATTGTATTGTTGTTGTCGAGGATAAAAAGATGGGGTTTATATCATATTGCTTGAGTTTATCCCTCTACACCATGTCATCTTGCTTAATGCATTACTCCGTTCTTAAGAACTTAATACTCTAGATGCATGCTGGATAGCGGTCGGTGTGTGGAGTAATAGTAGTAGATGCAGAATCGTTTCGGTCTACTTGACACGGATGTGATGCCTATGTTCATGATCATTGCCTTAGATGTCTTCATAATTATGCGCTTTTCTATCAATTTCTCGGCGGTAATTTGTTCACCCATCGTACATGCTATCTTGAGGGAAGCCACTAGTGAAACCTATGGCCCCCGGGTCTCTTTTCCATTATATTGCATATCTTTGAATCTTGTTTACTATTTTGCAATCTTTACTTTCCAATCTACACAACAAAAATACCAAAAATATTTACTTTACCATCTCTATCAGATCTCACTTTTGTGAGTGACCGTGAAGGGATTGACAACCCCTTTATCATGCTAGTTGCAAGGTTCTTGATGGTTTGTGCAGGTACTAGGTGACTTTTGTGTCGTCTCCTACTGGATTGATACCTTGGTTCTCAAAACTGAGGGAAATACTTACGCTACTTTGCTGCATCACCCTTTCCTCTTCAAGGGAAAAACCAACACAAGCTCAAGAGGTAGCAGCTTCTAGCAAACCGGAGTTTCTCTCAAGAAGACTCATGGTTCCGGGAGGGAACATGTCACCTTTGTGTGTGATACGTCTCCATCATATCTACAATTTTCGATTGTTTCATGCCAATATTATACAACTTTCACATATTTTGGCTACTTTTTATTTGATTTATTGGACTAACCTATTGATCCAGTGCCCAATGCCAGTTCCTGTTTGTTGCATGTTTTTTGTTTCGCAGAAAATCCATATCAAACAAAGTCCAAACGCGATAAAAATTTACGGAGAATTATTTTGGAATTTATGTGATTTTGGGGAGGTGGAATCAACGCAAACAAGGGCCCATAGTGCCCACAACCCACCAGGGCGCACCCCAGGCCCCAGGCATGCCCTGGTGTCTTGTGCCCTCCTCGAACATCGGTTGGAGCCCTTCTTCTAGCAAGAAATATAATTTACAGAAAAAATCATGTAAAATTTTCAGCGCAATCGGAGTTACGGATCTCCGGGAATTTAAGAAACCGTTAAGGGCCAGATCTGGGGAACGTGTAACAGAAGAGAACAGAGAGGGAGATCCAATCTCGGAGGGGCTCTCATCCCTCCACCGCCATGGAGGCCATAGACCAGAGGGGGAACTGAGGAGGGGGAGGCCAAGGAAGAAGAAGAAGGAGGGGGCTCTCTCCCCCTCTCTCCCGGTGGCGCTGGAACGCCACCGGGGCTAGGATCGTGACGGCGATCTACATCAACAATCTTGCGACGGTCAACACCAACTTTCTCCCCCTCTATGCAGCGGTGTAACACCCCTTCTTCCTGCTGTAATCTCTACTTAAACATGGTGCTCAACTCCATATATTATCCCCCAATGATATTTGGTTATCCTATATATGATGTTTGAGTAGATCCGTTTTGTCCTGTGGGTTAATCATTATCTTGGTTGGTATGATTGTACATTTATTTATGGTGCTATCCTACAGTGCCCTCTGTCTCACACAGACGCGAGGGATCCCCGTTGTAGGGTGTTGCAATACGTTCATGATTCGCTTATGGTGGGTTGCGAGAGTGACAGAAGCTTAAACCCGAGTAGGTGTGTTGTTGTGTATGGAATAAAGAGGACTTGATACTTAATGCTATGGTTGGGTTTCACGACCTTAATGATCTTTAGTAGTTGCGGATGCTTGCTAGAGTTCCAATCATAAGTGCATATGATCCAAGTAGAGAAAGTATGTTAGCTCATGCCTCTCCCTCATATAGAATTCCAAGAATGATTTCCGGTACTTGTTATCGATTGCCTAGGGACAAATGACTTTCTTCTTGACAAAAGCTATCCACTTTTATTACCTTGCAATTTATTCGTAGTTTTATTCTCGCAAAGTACACATAGTTTTATTCTTGCAAAATATTTTCATACTTGTTTTAGGTAAAGCAAATGTCAAGTGTGCATAGAGTTGTATCGGTGGTTGATAGAACTTGAGGGAATATTTGTTCTGCCTTTAGCTCCTTGTTGGTTTCGACACTATTATTTATCGAAGAAGGCTAGAAATGATCCCCTATACTTGTGGGTTATCGAGACTTTTTTCTGGCACCATTGCCAGGGAGCAATAGCGTGGGGTGAATATTCTCGTGTGTGCTTGTTTGCTTTATCACTAAGTAGTTTTTATTTTCAGTTCTAAGTTGTTCTCTATCTTCAGTTATGGATGTGTAACATGAAGCACCCAAAAAATTAGTTGTACTTGCTACTCATGGAGATGGTGAACCTCCTAAAACCCTCGGTGATCATTATGTGAAAGATATTATGCACTACTTTGATAATCCTGAGAAAACCCCATTCAACTATATAATGAGAGTAACGTTGGATCAATGTGAATACTTTAGGGATTATCGATTTGACTCATAAAGGGAAATTGTTATGGGATCAAATTCATATGTTGCATTGGTATTCTTGGGAGCTATGCTTGAGATATGATTATACTTGTTGCTCTAGGATGAACGCTCCACATCTTCCCATTTTATGTGAATTTAATGATAATGAAAACTTAGCTTCTTATGCTAATGGTAGATATGATTACTATGATGTGGAACGAATAGAAGAATTTGTTGCTTTTAAGGGTGCTTATGAAATAGAATCTTTTTTTGAAAAGTTTGAAGATTTTGATGATTCAGTTTATAGACCTGAAAATTTGTTATCCTTAAATATTGCTATGATAATTATAAATACAATTACGATGTTGATGTGTTTATTGAGAAAGTCCCTGCTGTCCAAGAAGAGACTAATATTTTGCAAGAGTCTATGGAAGAAGGAATTGATGAAACTGTGAGATGATTGGATGAAGAAGATGATGAAGAGAGTGAAGAACAAAAGGAGGAAGAGCGGATTAGCTACCCGTGCCCACCTTCTAATGAGAGTAACTCTTCAACTCATACATTATTTAATTTCCCTTCATGCATACTGAAGGATGAATGCTATGATAATTGCTATGATCCCGTTGATTCTTTTGAAATATCCCTTTTTGATGAAAATGATGCTTACTATGATTGTGGCCAAGATGCCAATATGGATTATGCTTATGGAGATGAACTTGCTATATTTCCTTATGTCAAGAATGAAATTATTGCTATTGCACCCACACATGATAGTCCTGTTATCTTTTTGAATTCTCCAAACTACACTATATCGAAGAAGTTTGTTCTTATTAAAGATTATATTGATGGGTTGCTCTCGGTGGGAAACAACACCTATGGGATCACGAGGATCCCTTCTGCGGTTGCGGGGCGTGGGATTGTGAGAAGAGCAGGATTAGTAACCAGCACAAGGATCGTTTACCCAGGTTCGGGCCGCGAGGAACGCGTAAAACCCTAGTCCTGCTTTGGTGGATGTATTGAGTGTTTTCTGAGCTCTTGAACTAGCTACGGTGGCTGCGTGGTTCCAAAAAGCGGAATCCCCCTCTAGTGCGCCATGGGCCTGCTTTTATAGTCGAAAGGGGCTGCCACAGTGGCACACGGGAGGTGGAAAGGCCTACAGTGCTATGAGCTTATCGCTCGTATTAGAGGACAAGATGCATTTAGTGTGTAGCTTAGGTGTCCCCTTGCTTTATCAGGGACGGGAGCGAGGCCCGTCCCGTCCGTCGCCGCACCTCCTCGCTTCGACACGCGCCCTGGCCAGCAATGCATGCGGCGCCATTTAGGCAGGCAAGCAGCTGAGGTGGCGCGATGGTGGAGCCTCCACGAAGATCTGCATGCCACCACGCAGGCGTGTGCTGAGTTGGCCTGGAAGCTGCATGTTGCCACGCAGGTGCCTGCCCAGCTGGTTGGGCTGGCAGCTGCATGTGAACGGCGGTGGAGACTTCGTTGGCGCGGGCCTGGCAGTGGCCCAGCTAACGCCCCTGGAAAGGGCCTTGCCGGGTGGCCTGGCAAGGGTCTTGCCATGGCGCACTGTCATCCTCGGCAAGGATCTTGCCGGGGGTCTTGCGGGTTTCCTCGGCAACAATCTTGTCGAGGATCGTTGCCTTCCAATCCTCATCTGATCTCATATATTCTTTTTCTTCACAAAGATCTGCATGCCACCATGGAGGTGCCTCCCGAGCCCTGGCCCAACGTGGTTGATGGTGTTGGAGACCGTGGGTTCGAGGGTGGCTCACTCCACTGGTGTGGGCGAGCCACCCTGGCAAGACCCTTGTCGGGGAAGCCTTTGCCGGGGCTGCCGAGGCTGCCCCGACAAGGGTCTTGCCGGGGGAACCTGCTTCGTCCATCCGCTCTCCATGGTCTCGGTCTTTAGCGTTGCTTTGATCATCTTGTGGCTTTGACTCCTGCCTTTTGCCCTGCTAAGTGTGGCTTCGGCCCGTGGCTTTGACTGCCCGCTCACAAGTATGGGTACAAAGGAGTGCCCCTACTTTAGTACACCGACAGGAGCCCCCGGGCCTGGGCAACACATAGGCGCAACACGTTGCTGGGCCAGGCCCAAAACGGTGCGCGAGCAAGCGGGGCGGTTTTTACCGCAGTAACTTTCCATCTGCTGCGCTTCCCCATGACCTGCACGACGTGGGGGTCGCGCGTTGGCGCGTGACGGAAGCACGCTGGCGTCATCTTGTGGTGGACAGTAAAGAGGCGGCTTGCGTGTCTCCTCGAGACCGCAGGGCCACTGCTCATTTACTGCCCTTACTTGGGAACTGTTGCTCCATGCGTTCCATCGCGCGTGTCTCTTGCGCCATGTTTGCTGCATGCATGACGCAGATCGAATGACAGGTGCGTGGGATACGGGAAGTCGCGCACGAACGTGGGTCGGTTCCCACGCGCCTTCAATTGAGCAGGGAGAGCGGCCGACGGCCCTGCCCATTGTCACTTCGTCGAGCCGGATTGGCCGAAAGGGGCGGCTGTCCCCTGCCCCCGCCCCTTTATAAGGACGGGAACGGGAGGAACGGCGCCCCTCAATCCTTCGTCACCTGCTCCTCTTCATCCTTCTGCCATGGCGAGGGGGCGTGGCGATGCTTCATCGGTGGTGGCGAGGGTCTCGGCTAGACAACGCGTCGCTCCTCCCCAAGATCTCGTGGCGGCAGAGCCGGCTGTTAGAGGAAGGGGGAGGGGGCGAGGTAGAGGCCGTCGTGGTGCTCCGGGAAGAGGAGGACGGGGCGGCACATCGGCCTCGCCTCCGCCAGTGGCCCCTCCTCCGATGGAGGGCCACGCCGGGGACAACCCCTACGAGTTCTTCCTCAGGCTACGCCAGCCGTCGCACTGTCGTCTTTGTCTCCCAACCCCATTTGCGCGGGAGATGGAGCTGGACCTGCGGCGGGCGTTGAGGCTGCACATGAGGGGCTATGGGAACAGCGGCACATGGGCCGAGGTCGAGTTCCCAGCCCCTCTTGTCATGTACCTTCGCTGGGGGTGGAAGACTTTTGCTCGCATCCACAGCCTGATGGAGGGGCTCACTCTGCATTTCAAACTAATGGAGAGCGGCCTCCTCTCCGTCAAGGTCTTTGGGCACTTCGGGACTCGGATAAGGTGCTGCGTGGAGAGCTCCTCTGACGATGAAGATTCCTGCTCGCGCGAGAGTGGCGAGGAGGACAGCGACAGCGACGACGAGGGTAGCGGGCGGTAGGATGATGGGTTCGACTAAGTGTCGGGCGCACCACTCTGGGGCGACACCGGCGACCCCATCATCCGTGTTGCCGGTACCTTGAACTTCTCGGGGTCGCCTCCTTGGGCGGCTGGCATAGGGAGGCCGGAGAAGGCTAAGAAGGCGGCTAGCGGGCCGTCAAGTCATAGTAAGAAGGCACCGACGCCTTCATAGCATATTGACGGACCGCTGCCTCATCTTCCAGCTCTCCCTCCGGCGCCGCCACTGACAACCCTCTCCTAGGCGACCACCGACATGTTCTCTTGGCGCCTTCTGCTCCTCGCACCTTGCCTAGGCGCTCCTTCTACCCTTTTGCTTTCTTGTTTCATTTCCTGAGGAGAGGGACAAGAAAGGGATTACGGGCACCTTATCTCTTTTTAGTTTGTAAGCCTTTGGGCCTTCGTTAAATTTAGAACTTGTAATCCCCTTGCTGATGTTTTTCACTCCGTATGAACTGTACCTGTACGGGATGTTTTTAATGAAAAAGGGATGTTTGCCGGGTTTTCGTTCGTGGGTGAAACCCGCGACAAGGAGCGAATCCTTGTTATTATTTAAGATAAACGTTTTTCGCCCGACAACAGGCCTTGCCGTCCCCCCACTTTGCTCGACCTGTCTCGCGCCCTTGGCGGAGGCAGGGATGAAGCAGGCTTAGGTCCCCCGTTCCATTTCCTTGCTACCGCGACTACAACCAAATCCGGACCCAGGAGATAATCCTTAGGTACAGAAAAGGGGGAGCACGGTAGCCTAGAAATAGGACGAGGTTTCACATATCCCAGTTCCATATCGAAATGGATGATAGAGGATAAAAGACATATCTGGATATGCAGCCCCCGGCAATCTTGGCTTGCCGCGGTTGGATCCTCGTACTTGCAGCCCCCGACAACTTTGGTTTGCCGGGGTCGGGACGCCGGTCCTTTCCTTTCTTTCAAATAGCCCGGTAGAAACACTCATGTGCCCTGCGAACCAAAGAGGACAGAAAGGAACAGAGAGACGCACACTCGACCACTAAGCTAGGGGTTAGCCGCTGCTAAGCACTATCAACCCTAACCGAGGAAGAGACTCGACCTAGCATGCATGCTATAACTTAGGGCACCAACGCTTCGTTTATTTATTCTCAGGGTCTGTGCTTGGCTTTGTACAAAGGCTTACATGCCTTGCCAGCAAGGCTTGTACAAAAGGTGGCTTGCCGGGAGGCCCAGCAGTTGTGCCTTATGGGTAAAACTTGCGAAGATGCTCGATGTTCCAGGAGTTGCTCACTGGAATGGCATCTTCGGTCTCCAAGCGGACTACGCTGGGCCTGGTGACTCGTGTTACCTGATAAGGGCCTTCCCACTTTGGCGTCAACTTGTTGGAATTCTTGGTCGACTGAACGTGCCGAAGAACAAGGTCGCCTTCCTCAAAGCTCTGGGCATGAACCTTGCGGGTATGGTAGCGGTGCAAGGCTTGTTGGTAGCGTGCTGCTCTCATAGCCGCCCGGAGACGATCTTCCTCAAGGAGCGTTGCGTCATCTTGCCGCAATCGCTCTTGCTCAAGCACATCATAAGCGAGCACTCGAGGTGACTCGTATATGAGTTCCGTGGGGAGAACTACTTCTGCCCCGTAGACCAGGGCAAAGGGTGTCTGGCCGGTGGCTCAATTTGGCATCGTTCTGATTGACCAAAGAACCGCCGACAACTCGTCAATCCAGTGCCTTCCACTCTTGCGCAGCCTATCAAAAGTCTTCGTTCCTAAGCCTCACAGAACTTCAGCATTTGCTCTCTCTGCTTGACTGTTGCTTCGTGGGTGTGCCACGGAAGCAAAATGGACCTTGCTGCCGAGATCCTCAATGTACTGCATGAAGGCGTGGCTTGTGACCTGTGTGCCATTGTCGGTGATGATCCTATTGGGTACCCCCAAAACGGCAAAGTAGCCCCTTGAAGAACTTGATGGCTGACTGCGCTGTCACCTTCCTCACCGCTTCCACCTCTGGCCACTTTGTGAACTTGTCGATTGCAACATACAAGTACTCAAAGCCCCCGACGGCACGAGGGAAGGGCCCAATATGTCGAGCCCCCAGACCGAGAAGGGCCAGGAGAGAGGGATGGTTTGAAGAGCTTGAGCTGGTTGATGAAGCTTCTTCGAATGGAACTGGCACGCTTCACACTTGGTTACTAGTGCCATCACATCCTGGAGGGCTGTGGGCCAGAAGAAACCTTGCCGAAAAGCCTTGCCAGCAAGGGCCCTCGACCCTGCGTGGGAGCCACATATGCCTCCATGTATCTCTGCCAGCAGCTCTAGTCCTTCCTCCCGGGAGATGCACTTCAATTTCACCCCATTCGGTCTTTTTCTGTACAAGACGTTGTCAATGAATTGGTACAGAGCAGACTGGCGGGCTACTATCTCTGCTTCTTCATGCTCCTCAGGAAGCTCTCCCTTTTGGAGGAATCGGACGGTGTATTGTGTCCATGCCGGAGCCCGTGGCTCAATGACAAGGACCAAAGGCATCTCTTCTGCCACGGAGCGACCGTCTCTACGACTATGACCTGAGGCCCTACCGGAGTCGGTTGCCCTGCGGCAGGATCGACATCCACGGCAACATCTTCGCCAACGGCTCCGGGGAGATCGGTGGGGAAGTACTTGCCGGGGCCTAGCTTCCTATGCTTGTTCTGCCCAGTTGATGGTTCGACGGATGGTTGAGTTAACTGAAGCACAAAAGTACCTGGTTCCACAGGTAGCTTGAAGGCAGCACGCTTTGACAGGTAGTCGGCGATGTCGTTTTCCATCCGAGGGACATGCTCTGCTTGTATACCATCAAAGCGCTCCTCCAGTTTCCTCACTTCATCCATGTAAGCTTCCATCAACGGGCTTTGATAATCTTTGTTGATCTGCCTGACGACGAGCTGCGAATCGCCCCTGACGATGAGCTTTTTGACTCTGAGGTCCGCCGCGATCCAGAGACCGGCAAGCAAGCCCTCGTACTCGGCGTTGTTGTTAGTTGACATCTCCCAGGGAAAGTGCATTTGGACGACATACTTGAGATGCTCTCCGGTGGGTGCGACAAGCAGCACACCAGCACCGGCACCTTGTAACGAAAAAGCCCCATCAAAGTACGTGATCCAGTTGCGGCTCGTTTCCTTGCCGAGGAGAGCGGTCTCCTATACCTCTTCGTCGGGCGTCAAGGTCCATTCTGCAACAAATTCTGCTAAGACTCTGCTATGAATCGTTGAGGTCCTTTCGAACTTTAAACCAAAATTCGACAGCTCCAGGGCCCATTCCATGATCCTCCCCATTGCATCTGGGTTATGCAGTATCCGTTGCAATGACAGGCGGGTGACCATGGTGATCTCGTGCGCTTGGAAGTAATGACGCAGCTTCCTCGAGGCCATAAGGAGGATGAAGAGCAATTTTTGCACACCTGAGTACCTAGACCTAGCCCCCTGCAAGAGGGAGCTGAAGAAGTAAACTAGGTGCTGCACCATTTTCTTCTTCTGTGCCACTTCACCCGGTTGCGCGGGCCCTGTTGCACTAGCGTCAGCCTCTGCCGGGGACACGGTCTTGCCGGGACCGAGCCCTGCCGGGGAGGGTTCCGGCTCGCCACCCGTTGACTCTGCCGCTACCGCTGCTTCTTCATCGAGCTCTCTCCGCGCCACTAGTGCGGCGCTAACCACCTGATTCGTTGCCACTAGGTACAGTAGCAACGGTTCTTGTGGTCTGGGCGCAACCAGCACTAGGGTAGAGGAGAGGTACTTATTCAAATCCTCCAGCGCTGCTTCGGCCTCCGGGGTCCACTCCATTGGGCCCACTTTCTTCAAGATCTTGAAAAAGGGAAGGGCATGCTCTGCGGACTTGGAGATGAATCTTCTCATGGCGGCAACGCAGCCAGTGAGTCAACGGATGTCCTTGATCTGTTTAGGTGCCTCAATCTGCTCGATGGCCTTAATCTTATCTGGGTTTGCCTCAATCCCGCGCTGCGACACAAAGAATCTGAGAAGCTTGCCGGACGGGACACCGAAGACACAGTTCTCAGGGTTCAACTTGAGGTTGATCTTGCGCAGGTTCGCAAATTTTTCCTCCAGATCTTGCACAAGTGTTGCTTTGTCCTTGGTTTTGACCACTATGTCATCTATATAAGCTTCCATATTTCTATGTAGCTAGGGCTCAAAACCAATTTGGACTGCTCTTGCAAAGGTTGAGCCAGCACTCTTCAACCCGAAAGGCATCCATAAAAAGCAATACGTACCACATGGGGTGATGAACGTTGTCTTCTCCTCGTCTTCTTTTGTCATGAAGATCTGGTGGTACCCTGAGTAGGCATCGAGGAATGATAACAGGTCCCACCCAGTTGTGGAGTCAATAATCTGGTCGACGCGCGGTAACGGGAAGGGATCTTTTGGACAAGCTTTATTAATGTCTGTGTAATCAATACACAGTTTCCACTTCCCGTTTTCCTTGTGCACCACTATCGGATTGGCCAACCACGTCAGATGGAGCACCCCCCTTACCAAGCCTGCCACCTCTAGTTTTCTGATCTCCTCCGTGATCAACTCCTGCCTCTCCAGAGCTTGCTTCCTGACCTTCTACTTGACGGGCCGTGCATGAGGACAGACAACAAGATGGTGCTCAATCACTCCCCTGGGAACGCCGGGGATGTCGGAGGCTTGCCATGCAAACACATCGACATTCGCCCGTAGGAAAGTGACGATCTCTCTTTACTATTTGCTATCAAGGGTGGAGCTTATGGTAAAAGCTCCCCCCATGCCGTCCTCCTTGACGGGCACCTTCTTGGTCTTTAGTGGTGCAACTCTGGACTTCTTGCTCCTGCCGGCGGAGCTCTCTGGCACGTCCTCAATGGGAGCGCAACACCCCGAAGAGGTGCGCTTGCTGGAGTGGGTGCGAGGGGTCTCGCCGGTCTTTTTCCCTCCCGGGACTCCGTCGGCAGGAGCAGGTGCCTTGGCGGCAGCTACTGCAACTACCTCCCGGTAGAGTTGGTCGGCGCAAATCAACACGTCCTTCTTGTCGGAGGGGACGGTGATGATGTTCATCAGCCCAGGCATCTTCAGCGTGTTGTAGGAATAATGTGAAGCTGCCATGAAATTGGCTAGTGCCGGGCGGCCGAGGATCCCGTTGTAGGGCAAGGGGATCTCGGCTACATCAAAGACAATCCTCTCCATCCTATAGTTCAGCTCGCCTCCGAACGTCACGGGCAGCATGACCTTTCCCTTTGGCTGGCTCCTTCCCGGGTTGACCCCTTGGAACGTGCCCGTCTCCTCGAGGTCTCCATCAGGGATCTGCAGCCTCTTGATCACGACAGGTGAGATCAAGTTCAGACCGGACCCGCCGTCAACCAACATCCTCGTCACCTTCAGGTTGCGGATTGTCGGTGAAACCAACAACGGCAAGCACCCAACCGTAGTAGTGCGGTCAGGATGGTCCTCAGTGTTGAAGATGATAGGCATGCTGGACCACTTCAGCGGCTTCCGTGCGTCAAAAGACAGCTCAACCGCTGTGATCTCACGCGCCCACTGCTTGAGCTGGCAGTGGGATGTATGCAGCTAGGCGCGACCATCGACGCACATGGCTTCTGTGGCTTTCTGGAACTCATGATCGCTGGACTCACCGTCCTCGTCGTGATCATCGTCTTCTTGCTTCTTGTCGCCGCCCTGGACGGGCCTCTCCTGCTAATTATCTTTGCCGCGGAGGCCTCCTTGGCCGCCACGCTTCTTGCCGGATCCCTCGGCACCCTCTTGGCCCTTCTCCTTGTCCCGCTGCCCATACTCAGCTTTCTTCTTCTCAGCGAGCAGCTCCACTTGCCAGCAGTTCTGGAGGTCATGGCTCTTGGTGCGGTGCATCTTGCAATACTGCTTCTCGGAGCCCCCTAGCTTATCGGCAACCACCAAGGCCTAGCAAGCAGCACACCCGGCAACTTCCTTGCCGGGGTCACTCGCCTTGGGTTTCTTGGTGGCGCCGGTATTGTCGGACCCCTCGACGGCAAGCACGGTCTTGCCCTTGCGCTTCCTGTTACGGAGCCGGCCCTTCTTCGCCGGGGTGGCGGTATCATCTGTGGAGTCAGTTTCCGCGCCGGCGTCTGATACGTTCATTTTGCATCATGCTTTTAGATCAATATTTATTGCATTATGGGCTGTTATTACACATTATATCTCAAAACTTATGGCTATACTTCCTTGTTTTACAAGGTTTACCATGAAGAGGGGGAATGCCTGCAGCTGGAATTCTGGCTGGAAAAGGAGCAAACATTGGAAACCTATTCTGCACTGCTCCAAAAGTCCTGAAACTCCATGAAACATGTTTTTGGATTTAATAAGAATTATTGAGCGAAAGAAATACATCAGGGGGCCCACACCCTGTCCAGGAGGGTGGGGGGCGCGCCCACCCCTACTGGGCGTGCCCCCTATCACATGGGCTCCCTGGTGGCCCCCTGGTGTCCATCTTCTGCTATATGAGGGCTTTTACCCTGGAAAAAATCGTGGGCAAGCTTATGGGATGAAACTCCGCCGCCACGAGGCGGAACCTTGGTGGAACCAATCTAGAGCTCCGGCGGAGCTGTTCTGCCCGGGACACTTCCCTCCGGGAGGGGGAAATCATCACCATCGTCATCACCAACGATCCTCTCATCGGGAGGGGGTCAATCTCCATCAACATCTTCACCAGCACCATCTCCTCTCAAAACCCTAGTTCATCTCTTGTATCCAATCTTGTATCAAAACCAGAAATTGGTACCTGTGGTTGCTAGTAGTGTTGATTATTCCTTGTAGTTGATGCTAATTGGTTTACTTGGTGGAAGATCATATGTTCAGATCCTTTATGCATATTATTACTCCTCTGATTATGAACATGAATATGCTTTGTGAGTAGTTACGTTTGTTCCTGAGGACATGGGTGAAGTCTTGCTATTAGTAGTCATGTGAATTTGGTATTCGTTCGATATTTTGATAAGATGTATGTTGTCTTTTCCTCTAGTGGTGTTATGTGAACCTCGACTACATGACACTTCACCATTATTTGGGCCTAGAGGAAGGAATTGGGAAGTAATAAGTATATGATGGGTTGCTAGAGTGACAGAAGCTTAAACCCTAGTTTATGCGTTGCTTCGTTAGGGGCTGATTTGGATCCATATGTTTAATGTTGTGGTTAGGTTTACCTTAATACGTCTTTTGTAGTTGCGGACGCTTGCAATAGGGTTTAATCATAAGTGGGATGATTGTCCAACTAAGGGTAGTACCCAAGCACCGGTCCACCCACATATGAAATTATCAAAGTACCGAACGCGAATCATATGAACGTGATGAAAACTAGCTTGATGATAATTCCCATGTGTCCTCGGGAGCTCCTTTCTCATTATTATAAGTTGTCCAAGCTTATCCTTTGCTACATAAAGGATTGGGCCACCTTGCTGCACTTTATTTACTTTCATTGCTTGTTACTCGTTACAATTTATCTTATCACAAAACTATCTATTACCTACAATTTCAGTGCTTGCATAGAAAACCTTACTGAAAACCGCTTATCATTTCCTTCTGCTCCCCATTGGGTTCGACACTCTTACTTATCGAAAGGACTACGATAGATCCCCTACACTTGTGGGTCATCAAGACTCTTTTCTGGCGCCGTTGCCGGGGAGTGTAGCTCTTTTGGTGAATATTATAACCTTGAAAATTTATTTAAGCCCCATGATGAATATGAGATTGATAATAGTGTTTGCAATAATATTGAAAGTGGGTTTGGAAGAGTGTCAACTTTATATCCCACATATTTGGAGTATGTTCAATCTTATGATATTTTTGATAAAAGTGGATTCGGAAAGGTCATGACTTAGTTAATGTTAATCCCACTATCTTGGAAGAGTGTCAACTTTTCATGCATGGGGATCATGTTAAGAATATGTTGTGTGATAGCTATTTTGTTGAATTTGCTTATGATCCTAAATGTAATTATTATGAGAGAGGAAAATATGGTCGTAGAAATTTTCATGTTACTAAATTACCTCTCTTCATGTTGAGATTACTATCATCTCTTTGTTCTTCCTTGCATATGCTAGTTTTTGCTTGCCTTGATAATTTGTTTGTTTAGAAGATGCCTATGCATAGTAAGTATGCTAGACTTAAGTGTGTTTGTCACATGTTTTATTATGCTCTCTTTGTGCTTCAATTCTTGTCTTTCATGTGAGCATCATTGAAATCTCAATGCCTAGCTAGGGGCGTTAAACAATAGCGCTTGTTGGGAGGCAACTCAATTTTATTTTTTGTTTTTTGTTTTTGCTTATGTTTAGGAATAAATAATCCATCTAGCCTCTGTTTAGATGTGGTTTTATGTTTTAATTAGTGTTTGTGCCAAGTAGAACCTATAGGATAACCTACGATGATAGTTGATTTGATTCTGCTATAAAACAGAAACTTTGCGCGCACGAATATAATTTTGTTAAATCACAGGAACGTGATTTTGCGTTGATTCTTTTTGCTGCTGTTCAATAGACAAGTTGTCCAGGACTTCCTATTTTGGTAGGAGTTTTAGAGTTCCAGAAGTTTGCGCAAGTTACAGATTGCTACAGACTGTTCTGTTTTTGACAGATTCTGTTTTTCGTGTGTTGTTTGCTTATTTCAATGCATCTATGGCTAGTAACTTAGTTTATAAACCATAAAGAAGTTGGAATACAGTAGGTTTAACACCAAGACAAATAAAGAATGAGTTCATTGCAGTACCTTAAAGTAGTTTTTTGTTTTCTTTCACTAATGGAGCTCACGAGATTTCTATTGAGTTTTGTGTTGTGAAGTTTTCAAGTTTTGGCTGAATTCTTTTGATGGATTATGGAACAAGGAGTGGCAAGAGCCTAAGCTTGGGGATGCCCATGGAACCCCCAAGATAATCCAAGGACAGCAAAAAGTCAAAGCTTGGGGATTCCCCGGAAGGCATCCCCTCTTTCGTCTACTTCCATCGGTAATTTACTTGGAGCTATATTTTTATTCACCACATGATATGTGTTTTGCTTGGAGCGTCTTGTATTATTTGCGTATTTGCTTGTTAGTTTACCACAATAATCCTTGCTGTACACACCTTTTGAGAGAGCCATACACAAATTGGAATTTGCTAGAATACTCTATGTGCTTCACTTATATCTTTTGAGCTTGATAGTTTTGCTCATAGTGCTTCACTTATATCTTTTGACTGTGATAGTTTTTGCTGTAGTGCTTCACTTAGATCTTTTAGAGCACAGTGGTGGATTTGTTTTAAATAAACTATTGATCTCTAATGCTTCACTTAGATTATTTTGAGAGTCGTTAATAGCATGGTAATTTGCTTAACATTAATATACTTGGTATTCAAGATATGTGAAACTTTCTTTTGAGTGCGTTGAATACTAAGATAAGTTTGATGCTTGATAATTGTTTTGAGATATAGAGGTGACAATATCAAAGTGATGCTAGTTGGGTGATTATGAATTTAAAGAATACTTGTGTTGAAGTTTGTGATTCCCGTAGCATGCACGTATGGTGAACCGCTTTGTGATGAAGTTGGAGCACAACTTTATTTATTGATTGTCTTCCTTATGAGTGGCAGTCGGGGATGAGCGATGGTCTTTTCCTACCAATCTATCCCCCTAGGAGCATGCGTGTAGTGCTTTGGTTTTTGATGACTTCTAAATTTTTGCAACAAGTGCATGAGTTCTTTTGATTAATGCCGAGTCCATGGATTATACGCACCCTTTCACCCTTCCATTATTGCTAGCCTCTCTTGTGCCATGCCACTTTCGCCGGTACCATACACTCACCATATACCTTCCTCAAAACAGCCACCATACCTACCTAATATGGCATTACCATAGCCATTCCGAGATATATTGCCATGCAACTTTCCACCGTTCCGTTCATATGACACACATTACTTCTGTCATATTGCTTTTTGCATGAACATGTAGTTGACATTGCGTTTGTGGCAAGGCCACCTTCATAATTTTCATACATGTCGCTCTTGATTCATTTCATATCCCGGTACACCGCCGGAGGCATCCATATAGAGTCATATTTTGTTCTAAGTATCGAGTTGTAATTGTTGAGTTGTAAGAAAAATAAAAGTGTGATGATCATCATTATTAGAGCATTGTCCCAGTGAGGAAAGGATGATGGAGGCTACGATTCCTCCACAAGTCGGGATGAGACTTCGGACTTTACAAAAAAAGAGGCCATAAAAAGTGAAAAGGCCCAAAGAAAAAAAGATAAAAAGAAAAAAAATGAGAGAAAAAGAGAGAAGGGACAATGCTACTATCTCTTTTTCCACACTTGTGCTTCAAAGTAGCACCGTGATCTTCATGATAGAGAGTCTCATATGTTGTCACTTTCATAAACTAGTGGGAATTTTTCATTATAGAACTTGGCTTGTATATTCCAATGATGGGCTTCCTCAAAAGTGCCCTAGGTCTTCGTGAGCAAGCAAGTTGGATGCACGCCCACTTAGTTTCTTTTGTTGAGCTTTCATATATTTATAGCTCTAGTGCATCCGTTGCATGGCAATCCCTACTCACTCACATTGATATCTATTAATGGGCATCTCCATAGCCCGTTGATACGCCTAGTTGATGTGAGACTATCTTCTCCTTTTTGTCTTCTCCACAACCACCATTCTATTCCACATATAGTGTTATGTCCATGGCTGACGCTCATGTATTGCGTGAAAGTTGAAAGAGTTTGAGATTATTAAAGTATGAAACAATTGCTTGGCTTGTCATCGGGGTTGTGCATGAATAAATACTTTGTGTGATGAAGATAGAGCAACAACCAGACTATATGATTTTGGAGGGATAACTTTATTTAGCCATGTTATTTTGAGAAGACATGATTGCTTTGATTAGTATGCTTGAAGTATTATTATTTTTATGTCAATATGAAATTTTGTCTTGAATCTTTCGGATCTGAATATTCATGCCACAATTAAGAAGATTTACATTAAAATTATGCCAAAGTATCACTCCGCATCAAAAGTTCTCTTTTTATCATTTACCTACTCGAGGACGAGAAGGAATTAAGCTTGGGGATGCCTGATACGTCTCCAACGTATCTATAATTTTTGATTGCTCCATGCTACTTTATCTACTGTTTTGGACTATATTGGGCTTTATTTTCCACTTTTATATTATTTTTGGGACTAACCTATTAACCGGAGGCCCAGCCCAGAATTGTTGTTTTTTGCCTATTTCAGTGTTTCGAAGAAACAGAATATCAAACAGAGTCCAAACGGAATGAAACCTTCGGGAACGTGATTTTCTCACCGAATGTGATCCAGGAGACTTGGACCCTGCTCCAAGGAACAAAAGAGGCGGTCACGAGGGTGGGGGCGCCCCCCTGGGCACGCCCCCTACCTCGTGGGCCCCTTGTTGCTCCTCCGACGTACTCCTTCCTCCTATATATACCTACATACCCCCGACAGATCAAGGGGGGAGCCAAAAACCTAATTTCACCGCCGCAACTTTCTGTATCCACGAGATCCCATCTTGGGGCCTGTTCCAGAGCTCCGCCGGAGGGGGCATCCACCATGGAGGGCTTCTACATCAACACCATAGCCCCTCCGATGAAGTGTGAGTAGTATACTTCAGACCTTCGGGTCCATAGCTAGTAGCTAGGTGGCTTCTTCTCTCTTTTTGGATCTCAATACAATGTTCTCCCCCTCTCTTGTGGAGATCTATTCGATGTAATCTTCTTTTTGCGTTGTGTTTGTTGAGATCGATGAATTGTGGGTTTATGATCCAGTTTATCTATGAATAATATTTGAATCTTCTCTGAATTCTTTTATGTATGATTGAGTTATCTTTGCAAGTCTCTTCGAATTATCCATTTGGTTTGGCCAACTAGATTGGTAGTTCTTGCAATGTGAGAAGTGTTTAGCTTTGGGTTCAATCTTGCGGTGTCCTTTCCCAGTGACAGAAGGGGCAGCAAGGCACATATTGTATTGTTGCCATCGAGGATAACAAGATGGGGTTTTTATCATATTGCATGAATTTGTCCCTCTACATCATGTCATCTTGCTTAAGGCGTTACTCCGTTTTTAACTTAATACTCTAGATGCATGCTGGATAGCGGTCGATGAGTGGAGTAATATTAGTAGATGCAGAATCGTTTCGGTCTACTTGTCTTGGACGTGATGCCTATATACATGATCATACCTAGATATACTCATAACTATGCTCAATTATGTCAATTTCTCAACAGTAATTTGTTCACCCACCGTAGAATACTTATGCTCTTGAGAGAAGCCACTAGTGAAACCTATGGCCCCAAGGTCTATTCTCATCATATCAATCTCCATTACTTTAATACTTGCTTTGTTTTTTTACTTTGCCTTTTAATTTTTACTTTGCATCTCTATATAAAAAATACCAAAAATATTATTTATCATCTCTATCAGATCTCACCCTCGTAAGTGACCGTGAAGGGACTGACAACACCTAATCGCGTTGGTTGCGAGTAGCTATCGTTTTGTGCAGGTACGAGGGACTTGTGCGTGGCCTCCTACTGTATTGATACCTTGGTTCTCAAAAACTGAGGGAAATACTTACGCTACTTTGCTGCATCATCCTCTCCTCTTCGGGGAAATCCAACGCAGTGCTCAAGAGGTAGCAACACTCTTACTTATCGAAAGGACTATGATAGATACCCTACACTTGTGGGTCATCAGCGTCTTCGTCGGGGTACTTCCTTCCCTCTTTAGCGCGAGCGCACCGATCGGCTAGAACATAAAGCTCGGCCACATCCTTCACCTTGTTCATCGCCAGCTCCTCACGCATCTTGCGATTGCGCACATTCTGATGGAATGCACTGATCACGGCGGCTGGATGAACTTCGGGAATGTTGTACTGCACTCGGTTGAACCTTTGGATGTACTTACGCAAGTTTTCTCCTTTCTGGGGGATGATGTGCAGGTCGCTCGCCTGGCCATGAGCTTGGTGGCCTCCAGTAAAGGCGCCAACAAACTCATGACACAGATCCGCCCAAGAAGAAATGAAGTCCACCGGCAAGTGCATCAACCATGACATAACATTGGGCTTGAGTGCCAACGGGAAATAATTGGCAAGCACCTTATCGTCGCGGGCCCCAGCAGCTTGCATCGCGATGGTGTAGATGCTGAGAAACTCCGACGGGTGAGTCTTGCCGTTGTACCTTCTCGCCAACATCGGGCTTGAACATGCGGTGGGAGGGCCACTGGAACTGCCGCAGCTCACGGGTGAAGGCCGGACAACCCAGCTCGTAGGGTAGGCTACCATAGCCTCCCAGTGCTGGGTGGTCCATAGTGGGCCCTGCCTGCCTGTCCGACTAGTGGTGCGTGTCACGCCGGCGCTCGATGGTGGTTCGAGCATCGTGATAAGCTTGCTCCCGAAGAACTTGACGTTGGTCGCGGTGGGTTCGCGGGTCGGACGATGCTATGGAGATATCATCACGAGCGTCGTCGCGACGGACTGACACCCGCGGTGGCCGGCATGGAGGAGGGGAGTGCACCGTGGCCGCATCGCCTCCGGCCCGACCTACGTTGGCATGCGGTGGCTCGGCAGAGCGACGGCCTATGGGTCCCGCCGGCCGCAACTCTTCATTGTTAGCGATGCCGATGAGGCTCCGGACGGTGGCCCCCCATTCGTCAAGCTTCTCCGCCGCGGGAGGAAAGTCGAGGAGCAGCTGCACGCGTGCTAGGTCTTCTGCTCGCGTGGGCGGCGGCAAAAGCTGTGTGGACCGCGATGCGCTTCGAATTCTAACCGCATTAGAAGGATCCCCATCACGACCCCGCAGCCGTACGCCACCTTCGCCAGCACCTCGGCGCACATGCTGGCCCTCCTCATCATGTCAAGGGTGCATGGGACTCTTCCGAGGGCGGCGCCCAGGGTCACCAACAGGGCGGCGCTGTTCATCGTGCACGACCTGAGAAGAGTGCGCCGTGGGCGCCGGAGTTGGTGTCTTGGAGGTTGCCGCGCCGCTCTCTGGCGGCACAACGGCGCCCCTGGAGGGCCCCGCACCGCCTGCGGGGGGGGGGGGGGGGGGGCAACTCCGTCTCTGGAGCCCGCGACGCGTGGCTGACCTACTAACCGGAGGCCCAACCCGTATTGCTGTTTTTTTTTGCCTATTTCAGTATTTCCAAAAATAGGAATATCAAACGGAGTCCAAACGGAATGAAACCTTCGGAGGCATGATTTTTGGAACGAACGTAATCCAGAAACTTTCTTGAAAACTAGCAAACTTCATTCTTAGTCATCAAACAATTGCACTTCATCTTATTTTCAGGAATAGCAAACTCCACATACTCAACTATCATATAATCTTCCATAATTGGTAACACTCACGCAGTACTTGTGGTTATGAAGTTTTAATCAGACACAGAGAAAGATAGGGGCTTATAATGTTGCCTCCAAACGTATTCACCTTTGGGTGATGTCAACAATAATAGTTCATGCTAACGTACATCCAATTGGATATATATATCAGGATCACCCTAACACAAAGTGCTTGCCAAAGGATAAAATGAAAAAGGGAAAGGTGAATATCACCTTGACTCTTACATAAAGTAAAAGACATAAAGTAAAAGATAGCCCCTTCGCAGAGGGAAGCAGAGGTTGCCATGCGCTTTTAGGGTTGGATACACAAAATCTTAATGCGAAAGAACGTCACTTTATATTGCCCCTTGTATATGGACCTTTATTATGCAGTCCTTCGCTTTTATTGCTTCCATAAGAAGTTCGTACAAAGCTTATTTTCTCCGCACTAATAAGTCATGCATATTTAGAGAGCAATTTTTATTGCTTGCACCGATGACAACTTACTTGAAGGATCTTACTCAATCCATAGGTAGGTATGGTGGACTCTCATGGCAAAACTAGGTTTAAGGATATTTGGAAGCACAAGTAGTATCTCTACTTGGTGCTAGGAATTGTTGGCTACCATGAGGGGGAAAGGCAAGCTCAACATGTTTGAATGATCCATGACAATATACTTTAACTGAGATGTGAGAAAACATAACCCATTACGTTGTCTTCCTTTTCCAACATCAACTCTTTAGCATGTCATACTTAATGAGTGCTCACAATTATAAAAGATGTCTATGATAATATATTTATATGTGAAATCTCTCTTCCTTCAATATTCTTTCATGAATTGTTCAAATGACCAATAGAATGCTTGCTAAGCTTCAATGAATTTACAACCTCTACTTCTTAGATGTGAAGTCATTACTCCCCATGGGATAAGCAAATGAGACATATAAAATTTCAGATTTATGACATTCAACTCATTCCACCATTTACTCATAGGATATAAATGAAGCACACGAGTAAATGAAAAACTACTCCAAAAAGATATATGTGAAGATCAATGAGTAGCTAAATAATTATGTAACTAGGTGACGACTCTCTCTCATTAAGAATTGCAGATCTTGGTATTGTATTCAAACAGCAAGAAAAACAAAATAAAATGACATTGCAAGGATAGCACAACTCATGTGAAGAAGCAAAAACTTAGGCTCAACCGATACTAACCGATAGTTGTTGAAGAAGAAAGGTGGGATGCCTACCAGGGCATCCCCAAGCTTAGATGCTTGAGACTTCTTGAAATAATATCTTGGGGTGCCTTGGGCATCCCCAAGCTTGAAGTTTTGTGTCTGCTTAATTCCTCTCATATCATGGTTTCTCTTTTTATCAAAAGCTTCATCCACACCAGACTCAACAAGAACTCGTGAGATAGGTTAGTATAAACCAATGCAAAACCTTATCATTTTCTACTGTAACAAATCACTAAAATTATTATTCAACATTGCATACTAACTGCATCTGCATATTTAACACTTCTATCCTCAAATAGAATCATTAAACAAGCAAACATATGCAAACAATGCAACCATAACAGCAATCTGTCAAAACAGTACAGTCTGTAAAAAATGCAAGAGTATCAATACTTCCCTGACTCCAAAAATTATGAGAGAAAAATCCCACTGTAATAAATTTATCAGAGCTCAATATGCAAAAAGATTCAACATTATACCATTCTCTTAATTTCTAGGGAATTTTTGCAACAGCGGTAAACTTTCTGTTTTCAAACAGCAACATGTATACTAGCAAAATAAGCATGGTAAAGGCTATCATTGACATTTTTATTGAAACTAAAGATGAAAAACATTAATCTAAATAACATAAAGCAAATACTAACAAAATAAAATGACGCTCCAAGCAAAACACATATCATGTGGTGAATAAAATATAGCTCCAAGTAAAGTTACCGATGAACAAAGACGAAAGAGGAGATGCCATCCGGGGCATCCCCAAGCTTAGGCTCTTGGTTATCCTTGAATATTACCTTGGGGTCCCTTGGGCATCCCCAATCTTAGGCTCTTGCCACTCCTTATTCCATAATCCATCGAATCTTTACCCAAAACTTGAAAACTTCAACCACACAAAACTCAAAACAAAACTCGTAAGCTCCTTTAGTATAAGAAAATAAAACCACCACTTAGTTACTGTAATGAACTCATTCTAAATTCATATTGGTGTAATATCTACTGTATTGTAACTTCTCTATGGTTCATACCCTCCGATACTACTCATAGATTCATCAAAATAAGCAAACAACACAATGAAAACAGAATCTGTCAAAAACAGAACAGTCCGTAGTAATCGATATCATTCTAATTCTTCTATAACTCCAAAAATTCTGAACTAAATTGGTGGACCTAAGGAATTTGTCTATTAATCATCTGCAAAAATAATCAACCTAAAAGAACTCTCCAGTAAAAAATGGCAGCTATTATCGTGAGCGCTAAAGTTTCTGTTTTTTACAGCAAGATCACAAAGACTTCACCCAAGTCTTCCCAAAGGTCCTACTTGGCACTTTATTTAAACAAAATCTATAAAACATGATTACTACAGTAGCATGATCATGTGTACACACAAAAACAGTAAGGTTAAATATTGGGTTGTCTCCCAACAAGCGCTTTTCTTTAATGCCTTTCTAGCTAGGCATGATGATGGCAATGATGCTCACATAAAAGATAAGAATTGAAACATAACGGGAGCATCATGAAGCATATGACTAGCACATTTAAGCCTAACCCACTTCCTATGCATAGGTATTTTGTGAGCAAACAACTTATGGGAACAATAATCAACTAGCATAGGAAGGAAAAACAAGCATAGCTTCAAAATTTTAAGCACATAGAGAGGAAACTTGAAATTATTGCAATTCCTACAAGCATATATTCCTCCCTCATAATAATTTTCAGTAGCATAATGAATGAATTCAACAATATAACCAGCACCTAAAGTATTCTTTTCATGATCTACAAGCATAGAAAATTTACTACTCTCCACATAAGCAAATTTCTTCTCATGAATAGTAGTGGAAGCAAACTCAACAAAATAATTATCATGTGAGGCATAATCCAATTGAAAACTAAAATCATGATGACAAGTTTCATGGTTATCATTATTCCTAATAGCATACAAGTCATCACAATAATCATCATAGATAGCAACTTTGTTCTCATAATCAATTGTAACCTCTTCCGAAATAGTGGATTCATCACTAAATAAAGTTGACACTCTTCCAAATCCACTTTCATAATCATCATAATAAGATTCAACATCCTCCAAAATAGTGGGATCACTACTTACTAAAGTTAACACTCTTCCAAACCCACTTTCATCAATATAATCATCATAAATAGGAGGCATGCTTTCATCATAATAAATATTCTCATCAAAACTTGGGGGACAAAAACTATCATATTCATCAAACATAGCTTCCCCAAGCTTGTGGATTTGCATATCATTAGCATCATGGATATTCAAGGAATTCATACTAACAACATTGCAATCATGCTCATCATTCAAGGATTTAGTATCAAACATTCTATAGATTTCTTCTTCTATCACTTGAGCACAATTTTCCTTTTCATCATACTCACAAAAGATATTAAAAAGACGAAGCGTATGAGACAAACTTAACTCCATTTTTTGTAGTTTTATTTTATAAACTAAACTAGTGATAAAACAAGAAACTAAAAGACTCGATTGCAAGATGTAAAGATATACCTTCAAGCACTCACGTCCCCGGCAACGACGCCAGAAAAGAGCTTGATGTCTACTACACAACCTTCTTGTTGTAGACGTTGTTGGGCCAGCAAGTGCACAGGTTTGTAGGACAGTAGCAAATTTCCCTCAAGTGCATGACCTAAGGTTTATCAATCCGTAGGAGGCGTAGGATGAAGATGGCCTCTCTCAAACAACCCTGCAACCAAATAACAAATAGTCTCTTGTGTCCCCAACACACCCAATACAATGGTAAATTGTATAGGTGCACTAGTTCGGCGAAGAGATGGTGATACACGTGCAATATGGATAGTAGATAAAGTTATTTGTAATCTGAAATTATAAAAACAGCAAGGTAGCAAGCGATAAAAGTGAGCGTAAACGGTATTGCAATGGTAGGAAACAAGGCAAAGGGTTCATACTTTCACTAGTGCAAGTTATCTCAACAATAATAAAATAGACACATCATATAACAATCCCTCAGCATGCAACAAAGAGTCACTCCAAAGCAATTAATAGCGGAGAACAAACGAAGAGATTATGGTAGGGTACGAAACCACCTCAAAGTTATCCTTTCTGTTCTATCTATTCAAGAGTTCATACTAGAATAACACCTTAATACACAAATCAACCAAAACCCTAATGTCACCTAGATACTCCATTGTCACCTCAAGTATCTGTGGGCATGATTATACGATATGCATCACACAATCTCAAATTCATCCAACCAACACAAAGTACTTCAAAGAGTGCCCCAAAGTCTCTACCGGAGAGTCAAGAAAACGTGTGCCAACCCCTATGCATAGGTTCATGGGCGGAACCCGCAAGTTGGTCACCAAAACATACATCAAGTGGAAAGTGACATCCCATTGTCACCATAGATAAACACGGCAAGACATACATCAAGTGTTCTCAAACAAAAGGCTCAATCCGATAAGATAACTTCAAGGGGGAAACTCAATTCATCACAAGAGAGTAGAGGGGGAGAAACATCATAAGATCCAACTATAATAGCAAAGCTCGGGATACATCAAGATCGTGCCATAGAGGGAACACGAGAGAGAACACGAGAGAGAGAGAGAGAGATCAAACACATAGCTACTGGTACATACCCTCAGCCTCGAGGGTGAACTAATCCCTCCTCGTCATGGAGAGCGCCGGGATGATGAAGATGGCCACCGGTAATGGGTTCCTGGTAACCCGCAAGTATACGGGATAGTTGTAGCCTCTTTCGATAAGTAAGAGTGTCGAACCCAACGAGGGGCTAAAGGTAGAACAAATACTCTCTCAAGTCCTATCAGCCAGTGATACGACTCTACGCACGCTTGACGTTCGCTTTACCTAGAACAAGTATGAAACTAGAAGTACTTTGTAGGTGTGATAGGATAGGTTTGCAAGATAATAAAGAACATGTAAATATAAACTAGGGGCTGTTTAGATAAAGAAACAATAAAGTAAATATAGCGAGTGTGGAAAAGTGGTGGTAGGAGTTGCAAAATTTTCCCTAAGCAATTGACTATGTTACTAGACTGGTAATCACTATTGCAATTCTATTTGAGGTAGAGGCATAAGCTAACATACTTTCTCTACTTGGATCATATGCATTTATGATTGGAACTCTAGCAAGCATCCGCAACTACTAAAGATCATTAAGGTAAAACCCAACCATAGCATTAAAGCATCAAGTCCTCTTTATCCCATATGCAACAATCCCCTTACTCGGGTTTGTGTTTCAGTCACTCACGCAACCCACTATAAGCGAATCATGTACGCATTGCAACACCCTACAGCGGGAATCCCTCACGCTTGCGCGACACGGAGGGCACCATAGGACAACACCAATAATAAAACATGCAACTTAAACCAATCATAGCAATTCATCAATCACTGATAGGACAACGGAAATCTACTCAAACATCATAGGATGGCAACACATCATTGGAAAATAATATGAAGAATAAAGCACCATGTTCAAGTAGAGGGTACAACGGGATGCGGGAGAGTGGACCGCTAGATATAGAAGGGGGAAGGTGATGGAGATGTTGGTGAAGATGATGGAGGTGTGTTGGGGAACGTTGCATAAAATAAAAAAAATCCTACGTTCACCAAGATCAATCTATGAGTTCATCTCGCAATGAGAGAAAGGAGTGCATCTACATACCCTTGTAGATCGCGAGCGGAAGCTTTCAAGAGAACGGGGTTGAGGGAGTCGTACTCGTCGTGATCCAAATCACCGATGATCCTAGTGTTGAACGGACAGCACCTCCGCGTTCAACACACGTACGGTTGAGGAAGACGTCTCCTCCTTCTTGATCCAGCAAGGGGGAAGGAGAGGTTGATCCAGCAGCACGACGGCGTGGTGGTGGATGCAGCAGCGATCTCGGCAGGGCTTCACCGAGCTTCTACGAGAGGGAGAGGTGTAGCAATGGGGAGAGGGAGGCGCCAAGAGCATGGGTGCGGCTGCCCTCCCTTCTCCCCTCTTTATATAGGCCCCCTAGGGGGGCGCCGGCCCTAGGAGATGCAATCTCCAAGGGGAGGGCCAGGGGGAAACTTGCCCCCCAAGCCAGGTGGAGGCGCCCCCACCCCTAGGGTTTCCAACCCTAGGCGTAGGGGAGGCCCAAGGGGGGGTGCACCAGCCCACCTGGGGCTGGTTCCCCTCCCACTTCAGCCCATGGGGCCCTCCGGTATAGGTGGCCCCACCTGGTGGACCCCCGGGACCCTTCCGGTGGTCCCGGTACAATACCGGTGACCCCCGAAACTTTCCCGATGGCCGAAACCTGACTTCCTACATATAATTCTTCACCTCTGGACCATTCCAGAACTCCTCGTGACGTCCGGGATCTCATCCGGGACTCCGAAAAACTTTCGGGTTACTACATACTAATATCTCTTCAACCCTAGCGTTACCGAACCTTAAGTGTGTAGACCCTACGGGTTTGGGAGACGTGCAGACATGACCAAGACGCCTCTCCGGTCAATAACCAACAGCGGGATCTCGATACCCATGTTGGCTCCCACATGCTCGTCGATGATCTCATCGGATGAACCACGATGTCGAGGATTCAATCAATCCCGTATACAATTCCCTTTGTCAATCGGTACGTTACTTGCCCGAGACTCGATCGTCGGTATCCCAATACCTCGTTTAATCTAGTTACCGGCAAGTCACTTTACTCGTACCGTAATGCATGATCCCGTGACCAAACACTTGGTCAGATTGAGCTCATTATGATGATGCATTACCGAGTGGGCCCAGAGATACCTCTCTGTCATACGGAGTGACAAATCCCGGTCTCGATTCGTGCCAACCCAACAAACACTTTCGGAGATACCCGTAGTGCACCTTTATAATCACCCAGTTACGTTGTGACGTTTGGCACACCCAAAGCACTCCTACGGTATCCGGGAGTTTCACAATCTCATGGTCTAAGGAAATGATACTTGACATTTGGAAAAGCTCTAGCTAAACGAACTACACGATCTTTGAGCTATGCTTAGGATTGGGTCTTGTCCATCACATCATTCTCCTAATGATGTGATCCCGTTATCAATGACATCCAATGCACATAGTCAGGAAACCATGCCCATAGTCAGGAAACCATGACTATCTGTTGATCAACGAGCTAGTCAACTAGAGGCTTACTAGGGACATGTTGTGGTCTATGTATTCACACGTGTATTACGATTTCCGGATAACACAGTTATAGCATGAATAACAGACAATTATCATGAACAAAGAAATATAATAATAACCATTTTATTATTGCCTCTAAGGCATATTTCCAACAGTCTCCCACTTGCACTAGAGTCAATATTCTAGTTACATTGTGATGAATCGAACACCCATATTGTTCTGGTGTTGATCATGTTTTGCCCTAGGGAGAGGTTTAGTCAACGGATCTGCTACATTCAGGTCCATATGTACTTTAGAAATATCTATGTCTCCATCTTGAACATTTTCACGTATGGAGTTGAAGCGATGCTTGATGTGCCTGGTCTTCTTGTGAAACATGGGCTCCTTGGCAAGTGCAATAGCTCCAGTGTTGTCACAGAAGAGTGTGATCGTCCCCGACGCATTGGGTATGACTCCTAGGTCGGGATGAACTCCTTCACCCAGATTGCTTCATGTGCTGCCTCCGAGGCTTCCATGTACTCTACTTCACATGTAGATCCCGCCACGACGCTTTGCTTGCAACTACACCAGCTTACTGCCCCACCATTCAAAATATACACGTATCCGGTTTGTGACTTAGAGTCATCCAGATCTGTGTCGAAGCTAGCTTCGACGTAACCCTTTACGACGAGCTCTTCATCACCTCCATAAACGAGAAACATATCCTTAGTCCTTTCCAGGTACTTTAGGATGTTCTTGACCGCTGTCCAGTGTTCCTTGCCGGGATTACTTTGGTACCTGCCTACCAAACTTACGGCAAGGTTTACATCAGGTCTGGTACACAGCATGGCATACATAATAGACCCTATGGCTGAGGCATAGGGGATGACACTCATCTCTTCTTGATCTTCTGTCGTGGTCGGGCTTTGAGCCGAGCTCAATCTCATACCTTGCATTACAGGCAAGAACCCTTTCTTGGACTGATCCATATTAAACTTCTTCAATATCTTATCAAGGTATGTGCTTTGTGAAAGACCTATGAGGCGTCTTGATCTATCCCTATAAATCTTGATGCCTAATATGTAAGCATCTTCTCCAAGGTCCTTCATTGAAAAACACTTATTCAAGTAGGCCTTAATACTGTCCAAAAGTTCTATATCATTTCCCATCAAAAGTATGTCATCTGCATATAATATGAGAAATGCTACAGAGCTCCCACTCACTTTCTTGTAAACGCAGGCTTCTCCATAAGTCTGCATAAACCCAAACGCTTTGATAATCTCATCAAAGCGAATGTTCCAACTCCGAGATGCTTGCACCAGCCCATAAATGGATCGCTGGAGCTTGCATACCTTGTTAGCATTCTCAGGGTCGACAAAACCTTCCGGCTGCATCATATACAGTTCTTCCTTAAGATGGCCGTAAAGGAATGCCGTCTTGACGTCCATTTGCCATATCTCATAATCATAGTATGCGGCAATTGCTAACATGATTCGGACAGACTTTAGCTTCGCTACGGGAGAGAATGTCTCATCGTAGTCAACCCCTTGAACTTGTCGATAACTCTTAGCGACAAGTCGAGCTTTATAGATGGTAACATTACCATTAGCGTCCGTCTTCTTCTTAAAGATACATTTGTTTTCTAGCGCTCACCGATCATCGGGCAAGTCTTTCAAAGTCCATACTTCGTTTTCATACATGGATCCTATCTCAGATTGCATGGCTTCAAGCCATTTGTTGGAATCTGGGCCCGCCATCGCTTCTTCATAGTTCGAAGGTTCACCATTGTCTAACAACATGATTTCCAGGATAGGGTTGCCATACCACTCTGGTGTGGAACGTGTCCTCCTGGACCTACGAAGTTCAGTAGTAACTTGATCCTAAGTACCTTGATCATCATCATTAACTTCCTCTTCAGTTGGTGCTGGCACCATAGGAACATCTTCCTGAGCTGCGCTACTCACCGGTTCAAGAGGTAGTACTTCATCAAGCTCTACTTTCCTCCCACTTAATTCTTTCGAGAGAAACTCTTTCTCCAGAAAGGACCCGTTCTTGGCTACAAAGATCTTGCCCTCGGATCTTAAGTAGAAGGTATACCCAATGGTTTCCTTAGGGTATCCTATGAAGACGCATTTTTCCGACTTGGGTTCGAGCTTCTCAGGTTGAAGTTTCTTGACATAAGCATCGCATCCCCAAACTTTTAGAACCGACAGCTTAGGTTTCTTCCCAAACCGTAATTCATACGGTGTCGTCTCAACTTCCCAAACCATATTTCCCTAATGTCCTTAATCTTACTTCATCAATTAATGGTAATGTTCTTACCCTAAATAGAAGATTGAATGCCATTGAAAGGAGACCCTCTTTCTCCTTTTTCAAGTGCCAAAGATGGCACTACTTAGATCTATCTTCGCTTTTATGCCTAGCTAGGGGCGTTAAACGATAGCGCTAGTTGGGAGGCAACCCAATTTTCTTTGTGTTTTTTGTTTTTGTTCCTGTTTAGTAATACATTTTACATCTACTTTCTGTTTAGATGTGTTTTTATCTTTTAGTTAGTGTTTGTGCCAAGTAGAACCTATAGGATAAACTATGATGACAGTTGATTTGATTCTGGTGAAAAACAGAAACTTTGCGCTCACGAGAAAAAATCCAATAAATCACATAAACGCGATTTTGCATTGATTCCTTTTGCTGATGATCACCAAACAAATTTTCCAGTATGTCCTATTTTGGTAGGATTTTTAGAGCTCCAGAAGTGTGCGTTAGTTACAGATTTCTACAAACTGTTCTGTTTTTGACAGATTCTGTTTTTCGTGTGTTGTTTGCTTATTTTGATGCATCTATGGCTAGTAAAATAGTTTATAAACCATAGGGAAGTTGGAATACAGTAGGTTTAACAACAAAATAAATAAAGAATGAGTTCATTACAGTACCTTATGTGGTGGTTTTGTTTTCTCTCACTAACGGAGCTTATAAGATTTCCTGTTGAGTTTTGTGTTGTGAAGTTTTCAAGTTTTGGGTAAAGCTTTTATGGACTATGGAATAAGGAGTGGCAAGAGCCTAAGCTTGGGGATGCCCATGGCACCCCAAGATATTCAATAATAGTCAAAAGCCTAAGCTTGGGGATGCCCCGGGAAGGCATCCCCTCTTTGGTTTTCGTTCATTGTACTTGGAGCTATATGTTTATTTGCCACATGATATGTGTTTTGCTTGGAGCATCGTGTATTATATTAGTCTTTGCTATTTAGTTTACCACACTCATCCTTGCTGTACACACCTTTTAGGAGAAGCCTAATTTATTAGAATTTGCTAGAATACTCTATGTGCTTCACTTATATCTTTTGAGCTTGATAATTTTTGCTCTAGTGCTTCACTTATATCTTTTAGAGCACGGCGGTGGCTTGATTTTATAGAAATTACTAGTCTCTCTTGCTTCACTTATACCTTTTTTGAGAGTATTCTAGAATAGCATGGTATTTGCTTTGGTTATAAATTTGGTCCTAGAATGATGATCATCCAAGTTGGGTATAATAAAAACTATCATAGAAATTGAATTGGATGCTATGATCAATTTGTTGCTTGATAATTGTTTTGAGATATAAAGGTAGTAATGTTAGGGTCATGCTAGTGGATAATTATGAAATTGAGAAATACTTTTGTTGAAGTTGGCAATTCCCGTAGCATGCATGTATGGTAAAAGTTGTGTGACAAATTTGTTGCATGAGGTGCTCTTTTGATTGTCTTCCTTATGAGTGGCAGTAGGGGACGAGCGATGGTCTTTTCCTACCAATCTATCCCTCTTTGGGCATGCGTAGTAGTACTTTGCTTCGAGGCCTAAGTAGACTTTTGCAATAAGTATATGAGTTCTTTATGACTAATGTGAGTCCATGGATATACGCACACTCATCCTTCCACTTTGCTAGCCTTTCTTATTGCCGCGCAACTTTTGCCGGTATTGAACCCATTATTTACCTTCCTCAAAACAGCCACCATACCTACCTATTATGTCATTACCATAGCGATTCTGAGATATATTGCCAACTTTCCACTGTTCCGTCTATTATGACACGTTCCATCATTGTCATATTGCACTTTGCATGATCATGTAGTTGACATCGTATTTGTGGCAAGGCCACCTTCATAATTGTCATACATGTCGCTCTTGATTCATTGCATATCCCGGTACACCGTCGGAGGCATTCATATAGAGTCATATCTTGTTCTAGCTTTGAGTTGTAATTTTTGAGTTGTAAATCCATAAAAGTGTGATGATCTTCATTATTAGAGCATTGTCTCAGTGAGGAAAGGATGATGAAGACTATGATTCCCCCACAAGTCGGGATGAGACTTCGGACTTTACAAAAAAAAGAGAAAGGCCAAAAAAAGGCCAAAGAAAGAAAAAAAAGAAAGAAAAAAAAGAGAGAAAAAAATAAAATGAGAGAAAAAGAGAGAAGGGACAATGCTACTATCTCTTTTTCCACACTTGTGCTTCAAAGTAGCACCATGATCTTCATGATAGAGAGTCTCATATATTGTCACTTTCACATACTAGTGGGAAATTTTCATTATAGAACTTGGCTTGTATATTCCAATGATGGGCTTCCTCAAAATGCCCTAGGTCTTCGTGAGCAAGCAAGTTGGATGCACACCCACTTAGTTTCTTTTTGTTGAGCTTTCATATATTTATAGATCTAGTGCATTCGTTGCATGGCAATCCCTACTCACACACATTGATATCTATTGATGGGCATCTCCATAGCCCATTGATACGCCTAGTTGATGTGAGATTATCTTCTCCCTTTTTGTCCTTACAACCACCACCATTTACCACCATAATGCTATGTCCATGGCTTGCGCTCAGGTATTGCATAAGAGTTGAAAAAGCTGAAGCGCGTTAAAAAGTATGAAACAATTGCTCGGCTTGTCATCGGGGTTGTACATGATGGGAGTATTTTGTGTAATGAAAATGAAGCATGGCCTAACTATATGATTTTGTAGGGATAAGCTTTATTTGGCTATGTTATTTTGATAGGACATGATTATTTGTTAGTATGCTTTGAAGCATTATTATTTTTATGTGTTATAAGCTTTTATCTTGAATCATTTGGATCTGAACATTCATGCCACATTAAAGAAAATTACATTGAGACTTATGCTAGGTAGCACGCCACATCAAAAATTCTCTTTTTATCATTTACCTACTCGAGGACGAGCCGGAATTAAGCTTGGGGATGCTTGATACGTCTCCAACGTATCTATAATTTTTGATTGTTCCATGCTATTATATTACCCCTTTTGGATGTTTATGGGCCATATTTTACACATTTATATCATTTTTGGGACTAACCTTCTAACCGGAGGCCCAGCCCATATTGCTGTCTTTTGCCTATTTCAGTATTTCAAAGAAAAGGAATATCAAACGGAGTCCAAACGGAATGAAACCTTCGGAGGCGTGATTTTTGGAACGAACGTGATCCAGAGGACTTGGAGTGCAAGTCAAGAAGCAGCCGAGGCGGCCACGAGATAGGAGGGTGCGCCCCCCTGTAGGGCGCACCCCCTTGTCTCGTGGGCCCCTCGGGCGGCCACCGACGTACATCTTCCTCCTATATAAGCCTACATACCCCAAAAACATCCAGGGAGCACCTGAAACACAATTTCCACCGTCGTAACCTTCTGTATCCGCGAGATCCCATCTTGGAGCCTTCGCCGACATTCTGCCGGAGGGGGAATCGACCATGGATGGCTTCTACATCAACACCATAGCCCTTTCGATGAGTTGTGTGTAGTTTACCACAGACCTACGTGTCCATAGTTATTACTTATTAGCTAGATGGCTTCTTCTATCTTTTTGGATCTCAATACAATGTTCTCCCCCTCTCTTGTGGAGATCTATTCGATGTAATCTCTTTTTGCGGTGTGTTTGTCGAGATCCGATGAATTGTGGGTTTATGATCAAGTTTATCTATGAATAATATTTGAATCTTCTCTGAATTCTTTTATGTATGATTGAGTTATCTTTGCAAGTCTCTTCAAATTATCAGTTTGGTTTGGCCTACTAGATTGATCCTTCTTGCCATGGGAGAAGTGCTTAGCTTTGGGTTCAATCTTGCAGTGTCCTTACCCAGTGACAGAAAGGGTTGCAAGGCACGTATTGTATTGTTTCCATCGACGATAAAAAGATGGGGTTTATATCATATTGCATGAGTTTATCCCTCTACATCATGTCATCTTGCTTAAGGCATTACTCTGTTCTTATGAACTTAATACTCTAGATGCAGGCAGGAGTTGGTCGATGTGTGGAGTAATAGTAGTAGATGCAGGCAGGAGTCGGTCTACTTGTTGCGGACATGATGCCTATATACATGATCATGCCTAGATAATCTCATAATTATTCGCTTTTCTATCAATTTCTCGACAGTAATTTGTTCACCCACCGTAATACTTATGCTATCTCGAGAGAAGCCTCTAGTGAAACCTATGGCCCCCGGGTCTATCTCTTATCATATTTTCTTCCAATCTACTTTTATTTTCATCTTTACTTTTTGCATCTATATTATAAAATACAAAAAATATATTTATCTTATCATACTATCTCTATTAGATCTCACTTTCGCAAGTGGCTGTGAAGGGATTGACAACCCCTTTATTGCGTTGGTTGCGAGTTCTTGGTTTGTTTGTGTAGGTGCGTGGGACTTTTGAGGAGCTTCCTACTGGATTGATACCTTGGTTCTCAAAAACTAAGGGAAATACTTACGCTACTATTGCTGCATCACCCTTTCCTCTTCAAGGAAAACCAACGCAAGCTCAAGACGTAGCAATGGCTCATCGCCACGGGTTCTCTCCGCGACTGGCCCGGTACTGGTCCGCACCGGTACTGGCAGTCCGGTCCCGGACGAACCGATCGCCGTGGTCGTCTCCTTCTTAGGAGCCATGGCGATGAAGAACTGATAGGACAACTACTAGACCAGATTCTCACGATTGCGCCTGAGGGAGTCCTGGATTAGGGGGTGTCTGGATAGCCGAACTATCACCATTGGCCGGACTTCTATACTATGAAGATACATGATTGAAGACATCGTCCCGTGTCCGGATGAGACTTTCCTTGGCGTGGAAGGCAAGCTTGGCGATACGGATATGTAGATCTCCTACCATTGTAACCGACTCTGTGTAACCCTAACCCTCTCCGGTGTCTATATAAACCGGAGGGTTTTAGTCCGTAGGACGAACAACAATCATACCATAGGCTAGCTTCTAGGGTTTAGCCTCTCTGATCTCGTGGTAGATCTACTCTTGTACTACCCGTATCATCAATATTAATCAAGCAGGAGTAGGGTTGTACCTCCACCGAGAGGGCCCGAACCTGGGTAAAAACATCGTGTCCCTTGTCTCCTGTTACCATCCGCCTAGACGCACAGTTCGGGAACCCCTACCCGAGATCCCTCGGTTTTGACACCAACATTGGTGCTTTTATTGAGAGGTCCTATGTGTCGTCACCTCTAGGTCCGATGGCTCCTTCGATCATCAACAACGACGTGGTCCAGGGCGAGACTTTTCTCCCCGGATAGATCTTCGTATTCGGCGGCTTCGCACTGCGGGCCAATTCACTTGGCCATCTGGAGCAGAACGAAAGCTATGCCCCTGGCAATCAGGTCAGATTTGGGAGTTTGAACTACACGACTGACATCCGCGGAGACTTGATCTTCGACGGATTCGAGCCACAACCAAGCGCGCCGCACTGTCTCGATGGGTTCTAGCTCTGTCACCGAACAGTGCCCTGGAGGCCGCACCAGCATCCGCTCTGACCCTTAGCTCGGAGCCGACTTCGCCGATCGAGGACGAGTGGTTGGACACCGCCTCGGGGGCTACAATCTCTACGGCGATTGAGCCGAACACCATCCCTGTCCTTTGCAAAGCCCGTGACTCCGAGGTGCCGGACTCCTCTCCGGACTCCGAACCTCCCGCACCCCTGCCAATCAAATTCGATTGGGCACCGGTTATGGAGTTCACTGCCACGGACATCTTTCAGCACTCGCCCTTTGGTGACATCCTGAATTTACTAAAGTCTCTCTCTTTAGTAGAAGAGCCCTGGCCGGACTATGGCCAGGAAGGTTGGGATGCGAACGACGAAGAAATTCAATGCCCACCCACCACCCACTTTGTAGCCACTGTCGATGATTTAACCGACATGCTCGACTTCGACTCCGAAGACATCGACGGTATGGACGACGATGCAGGAGACATCCAAGAACCAGCGCCTACAGGGCACTGGAAGGCCACCTCGTCATACGACATATACATGGTGGGCACCCCAAAAGATGGGAATGGCAATGGAATAGCGGAGGATGACCCCTCCAAGAAACAGCCCAAGTGCCGGCGTCAGCGGCGCCACTCTAAATCCCGACACAGCAAAAACGGTGATTCCGGCACGAGAGATAATAACACCTCGGACAGTGCCGAAGACAACCCCCTCCAGCGGGATTCAACACTGGAGGAGGGAGAAGCCAGCCCTCATGATAGAGCGGCAGACAGAGAGGTAGAGGACGATAATAATATGCCTCCCTCCGAAGATGAAGCAAGCCTCGACGATGACAAATTTGTCATGCATGAGGATCCCGTCGAACAAGAGCGTTTCAAACGCAGGCTAATGGCCATGAAAAGCAGCCTCAAGAAAAAGCAGCAGCAGCTTAGAGCTGACCAAGACCTGCTAGCTGACAGATGGACCGAAGTCCTCGCAGCCGAAGAGTATAAACTCGATCGCCCCTCCAAGAGCTACCCAAAACGCAGGCTGCTACCCCAATTAGAGGAGGAAGCACCCAAACCTACATCACCAGCGCATGACGCGGCCGACCGGCCACCTCGTGGCCGCGACAGAGAGGCCTCTAGGCCCTCCACTAAAGCCGCACCCCGGCGTCACTCGAAAAGTACAAAGCCGCGGGGAAATGCGTCAGACTTGCGAGATATATTGGAGGACAAGGCAAGGAAAATAAGATCGATCGATGGATCGTGTGGGCGCCCCACGACACGTGATGACAACCATCACGCCGGATACAACAATTTCGGCCGGGCCGAACACAGTAGACAAAGCTCATTTGAGCCGCGTCGTGATATAGCCCAATATAGAGGCGCCGCACACCCATTATGCTTTACAGATGAAGTAATGGATCATCAAATTCCTGAGGGTTTCAAACCCGTAAACATTGAATCATACGATGGCACAACAGACCCTGCGGTTTGGATCGAGGACTATCTCCTTCATATCCACATGGCCCACTCAAGCTTAAAGGACCAGCTCGGCATTGGCTCAACAGCTTTCCAGCAGAATCAATTGGTTGTTGGGAAGACCTGGAAGCCGCATTCCTTGATAACTTCCAGGGCACATATGTGCGACCACTGATGAAGTTATGTACCTAGGGTAGGGTCATGAACCTGTCTAAGGTACCCTCCCCAAGGACATCTTTTAGAAGAAGTCGTCTTCCAGTCGACCAAGAGAAAATCCACTCGATGGTCTAGAAGACACTCGACGAACCTGAAGACACTTTACCATGAAGACTCACTCGACCACCAGGAGTTCAAGATCTACTCTGTATCCAAGCGGTCTGTAATTAAGTAGTCTTAATGCTCATGATGACACTTTATGTAGGGCGTTACTAGTAACGCCAGACCTTAATGTACTTTAACCCTCTGCTACGTGGGCAGGTTGGGGTCTTGGCGTCCTCTATATAAGCCACCCCCCTCCACTGGTAGAAGGGTTCGCACCCCTGTAACTCTCACACATATAATCTAGTCGACCGCCTCCGGGCTCCAAGACGTAGGGCTGTTACTTCCTCTGAGAAGGGCCTGAACTTGTAAAACACTTGTGTGCACAACTGCTCCATAGCTAGGATCTTGCCTCTCCATACCTACCCCCTATTCTACTGTCAGACTTAGAACCACGATAGTTGGCGCCCAACCGTGGGGCAGGTGTCTTAGCGACTTGTTGGAGAAGTTGCAATCTTTTCAATTCCCGTCATCATGGTTTCAGGTGGAGTTTTGGTTGAGGGCCGCGAGATCCGTCTCGGCGCGCTCACATTCATCGCCGACGACTCTTCCTGGCTGCAGGAGGCTCCGCTCGACGTGGATGCGCTCCCGGTCCGCGGAGCTACGCACTTTAGAGCATGCGTCCGTGGCGTCCTTCTGCGGCAACCGTCGACTCAGTATCGGCCGGTTTTCGTGTCATCCTACCTCCCAGCTTCCCGCCGGCGTAAGTGCTCTGGTCGATCGAGGCTTCAGCGGTGGGTGAGGCACGCAGTGGCTCGCCAGTCGACCACTGCCCAAGTCGCGGCAATCGAGCCCGACGAATCTCTCTACGGCCTGTCCGACCTATCGACTGGCTCCGCAGAGACTGCATCCGAATGCGATAGCAGTGATCCGGCGGCGGAGGTCCTGATGGTCAATGGGCCGCACGTTCCCCCCGGCTTTCCTGGCGCCGAGGGAGGCAACGGCGGAGGCGACCCGTCGCACGACCATGAGGAGTACCGCCCCGAGCCCCTCGACTCGCAGCAGAGGGAAGAGCTTCGCCGCCGGAACATGGATGCGCTTCATACTCTGATCGCTGGAGAAACCCCTGAGGCTCGCGCCTTAGAGGACGCGCGCTTGGCCAACCTGGCTGAGCGCACTCGACTGGAGAACCTTCAGCGGGCATTCGATGAGCGCGCGCGGCAACGGATTCCAGACTCCAGTCGATGCTAACTCTTTAAACCTCCGACTCAGGTATACCGCACTCCAATCCAGAATTTGGCAGCTGCAACACGTATAGCAGAGTCGATTCAGCCTTCCCAGTCAGAGGTTGGGAGAGGCTTGATGCAGATCAGGGATTTGCTCCGGGCAGATGGAGATCAGAATTCGGCTGTGTCGCAGTCGCGGAACAGGATTCATAGCAGGTCCGTGGCGGCGAATACTGTCCAGTCAGCTCATAGCCCCAGATCGCCCCCGAGGCATGAAGGGCATGGTGACCAACACGATCAGTACAGGAACTATGAGCAGGATGATCACCGAGTCGATCGCAACGATCGACGTCGAGTGCCCACTCCTCCCTGGAGGCGTGGATCATATATGCCTCGGCAGCAGGATGACAGACGCCAGTACAGTGGCGGGTGAAGAATTCCAGTCGACCCCAGGGAACCAGGCTTTGATGCGAGATCCATCATCGTTCAAGGTCTGGTCGACCGGAACAGAGCCCACAGAGAGGGTAATGACAGAGATGTACCCACCAGCAGCCGAGTGCACGTCTCCGGACCAGAGTGTTTCAGCAGAGCCATCAGAGCCGCAGTGATTCCTCCCAACTTCAAATTGTCGACTGGAGTCAGCAAGTTCAATGGTGAGTCCAAGCCCGATATTTGGCTTGAGGACTACCGAGTGGCTGTTCAGATCGGTGGTGGAAATGACGAGGTGGCCATGAAGCATCTGCCTCTCATGTTGGAAGGGTCAGCCAGGGCATGGCTGAATCAGTTGATGGCCAGCAGCATCTACACGTGGGAGGACCTCTCCCGAGTGTTTGTCAGGACGTTCGAAGGAATGTGCAAGTGGCCGGCGGGACTGGCAGAGCTACAATCTTGTGTACAGAAGTCGAATGAGACTCTGGGGGATTACATCCAGAGATGGAATACACTGCATCATACAGTAGAAAATGTATCTGATCACCAGGCAGTCTGCGCCTTTAAGGAGGGCGTAAAGTACAGAGAGCTAAGACTGAAATTCGGTCGAACCGGAGACATGTCTCTGAGTCGAATGATGGAAATAGCCACCAAATATGCCAATGGTGAGGAAGAGGATCGGCTCCGGAGCAGCAAACACAAGTCAGTCGCCCAGGACACCGGAGGCGCGAATTCCAGTCGGAAGCAAAAGCGTAAAGTTGAGCCAACCGCACCTAGAGAAGCCTTGGCCCTGAACCAAGGAAAGTTCAAAGGGAAACCCAAGGGGCCTTGGAACCTCAAGAAAGTAAAATATAAAGAAGGAAATGACATGTTGGATTTACCATGTCACATCCACACCAAGAAAGACGAAGAGGGTAATTTCATCTACCCGAAGCATACCACTCGACAGTGTCGACTCCTGATACAGCAGTTCCAAGGGAAGCAGTCCAAGGACAAAGAAAAAGAGTCGGACAAGGTTGAGGACAAGGAGGATAGTGATGGGGAATATCCACAGGTCAATTCCACCTTAATGTTTTTTTCCGATGTTGAGAGCAAAAACCGACTGAAAGTTATAAACCGAGAGGTGAATATGGCTGCTCCGTCAACACCCAATTACCTGAAGTGGTCTCAGACTGCCATTACGTTCGACCAATCCGATCGACCATTTACCAGTAGGACTTGCGTCGCTTCCATGCCAGAAATGTGAAGAGTCGAGCTTTCCAGGAGGGAGATTTAGTTCTCCAAGTGGATCAACAAAAACCACACAAGCTTGCTCCTACTTGGGAAGGTCCCTTCATCGTCACCAAGGTTCTCCATAATGGGGCATTACCGCCTTTACAATGTCGACCACCAGATTGACGAGCCCAGAGCATGGAACGCGGACTTACTCCGCCCTTTTTATACTTAAGTTTTCCACTCGGATGAGTTGTAATAAAAGTACTCCTATAGTGTATTCATCAAAGACAAGAGTTTCATAATTTTCTTAGTAATTGTTATTGCTTTTGATCTCATAAATCTGTCCCCCAGTGGGTGGCTTAGCTGCGAACCCGTTTCGCCTAAGCTTGTAAAAAATCCTACCGAGTGGTAAGCCAGCCTTCCACTCGGAGGCTTAGCTGTGAATCCGTTTCGCCTAAGTTAAAACAAAACCCTATCGAGTGGTGAGCCAGCCTCCCACTCGGAGGCTTAGCTGCAGTCCAAGTACTCGCCTAAGTAAACAAAATCCTACCGAGTGGTAAGCCAGCCTTCCACTCGGAGGCTTAGCTGCGAATCCGTTTTGCCTAAGTTAAAACAAAACCCTACCGAGTGGTGAGCCAGCCTCCCACTCGGAGGCTTAGCTGCAGTCCAAGTACTCGCCTAAGTAAACAAAATCCTACCGAGTGGTAAGCCAGCCTTCCACTCGGGGGCTTAGATACAGTCCAGTGCTCGCCTAAGTTTTCGAAAATCCTACCGAGTGGTAAGCCAGCCTTCCACTCGGAGTCTTAGCTGCAGCCCAGGGCTCGCCTAAGTTTTTGAAAATCCTACCGAGTGATAAGCCAGTCTTCCACTCGGAGGCTTAGCTGCAACCTAGTGTTCGCCTAAGAATAAAAGACAATGTGCGTCCCGCAAGGAGGACGAAGCGCAGGTCGACTACTACCTTCTCCCCCAAAGCCGTGCCACGAAAATCCTACCGAGTGGAGAGCAAACCTCCCACTCGGGGGCTTAGCTGCAGCCCAGTGCTCGCCTAAGTTTCTAAAAAACCTACCGAGCGGAGAGCAAACTTCCCACTCGGGGGCTTAGCTGCAGCCCAGTGCTCACCTAAGTTTCTAAAAAACCTACCGAGTGGAGAGCAAACCTCCCACTCAGGGGCTTAGCTGTAGCTCAGTGCTCGCCTAAGTTTCTAAAAAACCTACCGAGTGGAGAGAAAACCTCCCACTCGGGAGCTTAGCTGCAGCCCAGTGCTCGCCAAAGTTTCTAAAAAACCTACCGAGTGGAGAGCAAACCTCCCACTCGGGGCTTAGCTGCAGCTCAGTGCTCGCCTAAGTTTCTAAAAAACCTACCGAGTGGAGAGCAAACCTCCCACTCGGGGGCTTAGCTGCAGCCCAGTGCTCGCCTAAGTTTCTAAAATCCTACCGAGTTGTGAGCAAACCTCCCACTCGGGGGCTTAGCTGCAGCCCAGCGCTTGCCTAAGTTTCTAAAATCCTTCCGAGTGGAGAGCAAGTTTCTCACTCGGAGGCTTAGTTGCAACCCAGCACTCGCCAAAACATAACGAGCACAAGTCGACTGCAGTTTGTTCTTCACTCCTACCTGCAAAAGAGCATTACAGATGCTAGTATATATTCCAACCAAAAAGAAGATGGTTGTCCGAAAGAAGCAAACGTATTTCAACGGCAAATCAAGTTCGGATAACGTCCTATGGACCCAGAAGTGCTCAGGCATCAAGCCTGTTAAAGTTTGGCGGTTACAAAAATCACTCGACATTCCGAGCCAAATTCAAATCATCGAGCATAGAAGTTTTTTACCCCTCCTGCGGAGGGCTGGAAGGCGCAACAAACTCGTCCAGGTCGATCCCATCTGCGATCCGAGTGGCAGCCGCGATGATGGTCTCCATGAAAGAACGGAAGTCATGCTTCCTAGTGTTGGCCACCTTGAGAGACACCAGCTTGTCTTCTCTCGCTTCCTTGCAGTGGACGCGGACCAAAGACAGAGCGACGTCAGCACCGCACCTGGCAGAAGACTTCTTCCATTCTTGCACTCGACTCGGAACTTCGTTCAGTCGAGTCATCAGCGACTCAAGGTCGTTCTGAAGAGTTTCTTCTGGCCAGAGCGATGTGTCGATGCGCGACCTTGCGGCCTTCAGTCTTGCAAGGTAATCGACCACTGCAGCAACGCGAGACTCGAGGCGGAGCACGTTCGTAGCGGTTTCATCCTTCACCGGAGAATTGATGGGATCCAAGCTAGTCTCCACTCGACTAGTCTCCTCTTCAAAGTTTTGGCAGAATTCTGTGGACACGATTCAAGGATAAGCTAATGCCCTTACAGCAAGTCAGTAATTACCAATCGGAGATAAGGAGTTACCTTCGAGCATGAGGAATAGCTTCTTGGCGAGTCCTCCCAGATAGACCTCCAAGTCATTCTTCTTTCCTGCTAGTTCGCCAGCTTTGTCGCTCAGGACCATATTGGCATTCTTCAGTCGAGTGACTTCTTGGTTGGCCACGTCGAGAGCAGCTTTCAGACTAGTGTTTTCCTCTTCAAGTTTGTTAACAGAAGCCAACTTCTCTTCTGCAAGTTTTGTCTTGTCCGAAGCCGCTTTCTGCGCCTCGGCGAGGTCAAGATCCTTCTTCTTCAGAGCATCCCTCAGTTTTTCTGCGAAAATCACAATAAGATCAGACTCAGAGACAGGCAAGAAGCAAAGGCAGTCGTCAAGATTCTCACCAAACATACCTTTTGCCTCCTCCTTCGACTTCGTAAAGTTCTCTTGGACAAGCTTCTGGTCAAGTTCAAGTTGGATATGCTTGTTCTCCAATTCGGTATAACGAGAAACAAGGTCACAGGATTTCTGTGAAAGTTCAGTCGACAGACATCAACGACAGATCACTTTCGGGTGACTAAAAGGAAAATCGTAGTATTTCTAAGACTACAACTGAATCTAAACATTCAACTGTAGTCTCGGGGACTACACCCAGTGGTTGCACTCAGCGTGCCCCCACTAGTTCTATCAGCTAGACTCAGAGTCGATCAGTCGACCGGAAGCAGTTAACTGTCAGCAGTAAAAAAAATTAAAAAATTCAGACCATAGCCGACTGCCAGCAATCGACCACGGTCTCGGGGACTACACCCAGTGGGTGCACTCAGCGTGCCCCCACCAGTTTTATTGTTCCACTCGACCATGCTCGAGTGAAACAAGTAAAGTGAGAAATTTTAAGACACAATGACTACAGTCGACTGCCAGCAGTCCACCGTAGAATTGACACACCCAGTGGGTGCATAACAAACATCAAGATTTCCAGTCGATGATTAACTAACCTGGACATTACTCTGGAGGGCTGAACTCGCGTCATAAGCTGCTTGGCTGGCGGTTCGGATCGCCTTCACCTGCTCCATCATAATCCCGGCCTGGCGTATGGCTTCCTTGGCGGCGCTTGCTTGGTCATCCGGTACGTGGTAGGTGGAGAAGAGAGAAGGCGGGTCAGCACTCGACGATGAAGGGCGGGCAACCATCAACGGCTCCGCAAAGGACACGGTAGCCCGAGCAACGTTGCTCCCCTCTGGAATCTGTGGTCCAGGTGCAGACACAACCTGAGCAGCCTTGCCAACAGTTGCCTTCCTGCTCCTCCTCTGCCTCAGTGGCGCTTCATCTTCGTCATCAGGGAGATTGATGACAACGCTAGGTGGAGCTGCAGAAGAAGTTCAAAGTCAAAAATAAAGATTCAATCGACCAAAAGCGAAACCGCGCAGATCATACCAGGATGAGAAGTAGCAGCATCTTCCATTTCTTGATCCTCATGCCTGGTTGAAGTCTCAGAAGTAGCAGCACTGTGATTTCAAAAATTAGTCTGTCAGCGATTGAGTCGACCAAGAATGTATCCATGATAAAAGGAAAAGCATGAGTTATGCTGTTACCTAGAAACAGTCAGAATTTCCATCCTCATCTTCGGTAGGGCCTTCGCTGGTTTTGTCAGGGCCGCTCGGGGTTGCTTCGACGCCTTCTCAGTCGGCGCCAGTGAAGATGTCCGAGGACGTTTCGTCGACTGCCCAGCAGGCACGACTCCCTTGCCACGATCAGCCGCAGGGTCGTGGGCGAGCTTGGACCTCCTTTCGGAACAAGGAGGCGCAACTTCCTCCTCCTCTTCCTCCTCATCAGAGCCTGCATCTTCATCACCCTCATCGGCATCTGACTCCCACTCCTCTTGGCTTTCGCCTCCGCTTCCTTCCTCCTCTTCGGCCTGTGCTTGCGCCCCGTTGGGCATCGAGTACAACTCGGTGGTTTCCTGGAAAACAACAAGCAAGACAAAAGTCAATCGACTGATCTACGACGAAACAGAACGGCCAGAACAATCGGAGAAAAATGGTCGTACCTTGTCCTCCTCATAGGATTGGTCGAGTGGCGGGATCCTCCTGGCTCCACGAGGGTTGTCCTTGTTCCTTGTGATGGCAGTCATCCACCTCTCCAGTGTGGCATTGTCGACCTCTTCGGGGTGGATCCGAGAGGTGTCCTTAGTACCAGAATACAGCCACATCGGGTGGCCCGGATACTGGAGTGGTTGGATGCGCCGCCGAAGGAAAACCTCCAGAAGGTCCATGCTAGTCACACCGTCACGAATCAACTGGACTACTCGCTCCATCAACATTTTTGCCTGAGCCTTCTCCTCCAAAACTAATTTTAGAGAGGATGGCTTGTTCACTCGACTCATAGAGAAGGGAGGGAGCCCAGTCGACTGCCCTGGCGTTGACTGGTCTTGGCAGTAGAACCAGGTCGACTGCCACCCTCAGACTGACTCGGGAAGGGTCATAGCTGGGAAAGCGCTCTTATTCCTCATCTGGACCCCGAGACCCCCACACATCTGGATTACCTGAGTTCTCTCATCATTGGGGCTAGCCTTTTTCACCGTATGAGAACGACAAGTGAATATGTATTTGAAGAGGCCCCAGTGCGGCTGACAACCCAAGAAGTTTTCACACAAAGATACAAAGGCGGAGAGATAGGCAATGGAATTGGGGGTAAAGTGGTGAAGCTGAGCTCCAAAGAAATTCAGAAACCCTCGAAAGAAAAGATGCGGTGGCATAGAGAACCCTCGATCTACATGAGTAGCCAAGAGGACACACTCACCCTCCTGAGGCTGTGGCTGCCACTCCATCCCTGGGAGCCTCGCCGCCCCGTGCACAATCATGCCTTCGTCGGCCAGGTTGTCGAGATCCTTTTGGGTGATGGTCGAGCGGATCCAATCACCCTGGATCCAACCTTGCGGCAAATGGGACCGCGACGAGGATCCCCCTTGACTGGTCGCTCTCCCCTTTGCCTTCGCCGCCGCCGTCGCCTTCTTCGCCCGCTCCAAAGCCGCCGTCTTCTCTTTCACCATTGTCGCCGATGAGGCCGGAATGGAGCAGCGGCGTCGGACAGTTGGTGGGTGCAGCGGATGAATCTGGAGGCGAGAGAGGAGAAAATGAGGAGGCACTGTTCAAAAAAACCTCCGCCAGTTTCCTTATATGGAGTCACTTCTGAGTGGCCGACAGGTAAGCCCAGCCAATCCTGTCAAATCCTGAAACAGTCGCGCAAGCGATACGTGGCGAAAAAGGCGGCGCGAGAATCGAGGCGTCCCTGCCTTATCCCATCCGAGTACCGCAGTCTTCTCCGCTTCCCGCGCTTCCCAAAATTCGGATCCCACTAAATCTGCTAACCACCAGGCAACTTGTCAGACGAAAGATCTCCTGCGATCCGTCGCTCGGAAATCCCCAAGTTCATAAAGTTCACTCGACAAATATAAAGAATGGATCAAGGCGACTGAACGAAAGTTGACACCCTCACTTGGAAGTCATTGATCTAGAGCAAAACACCTTTACGGCACCAGAAAGCAGGTCGGAAAGATTGCCAACTCCTTCCTCACTCAAACCTCGATCCATTGGGGGCTACTGATGAAGTCATGTACCTAGGGTAGGGTCATGAACCTGTCTAAGGTACCCTCCCCAAGGACATCTTTTAGAAGAAGCCGTATTCCAGTCGACCAAGAGAAACTCCACTCGACGGACTAGAAGACACTCGACGAACCTGAAGACACTCGACCATGAAGACTCACTCGACCACCAGGAGTTCAAGATCTTCTCTGTATCCAAACAGTCTGTAATTAAGTAGTCTTAATGGTCATGATGACACTTTATGTAGGGCGTTACCAGTAACGCCAGACCTTAATGTACTTTAACCCTCTGCTACGTGGGCTGGCTGGGGTCTTGGCGTCCTCTATATAAGCCACCCCCCTCCACTGGTAGAAGGGTTCACACCCCTGTAACTCTCACACATATAATCCAGTCGACCGCCTCCGGGCTCCGAGACGTAGGGCTTTTACTTCCTCTGAGAAGGGCCTGAACTCGTAAAACACTTGTGTGCACAACTGCTCCATAGATAGGATCTTGCCTCTCCATACCTACCCCCTATTCTACTATCAGACTTAGAACCACGACAATGTCACATCCCTACTTCTGGTATGCTCAAGGCTAGCTAGTCATTTGTGCATCATGTTTAAATTCCATTTAAATTTGAAATGGGGATTGTGAAACCCTCAGAATCATTTTTGGAAATGACCCAAATAAAAATTGCTCCAAAAAGGTCCAAGAAAATGCTCATGTTGCTCTCTAAAAATATGGGACAGAGATAAAAAATCAAACCAATATTTTTAGGACCTCATAAGTATTTATTTTGGGCATTTTGAATTAATGCAGTAATTATTTGCTTTGGATATATATTGTTATATATATAAAATATTGTCCAAAAATTATGCCATTTATAAAGGAGCTCTGGAATAATATAACTAGCTTCTATAAAAATTGGCATAAGAAAATAAAATGGTTTAGTATTTTTTTATTGAACCAAACAAATGTCAGAAAAATAGAAAAGAAAATAAAAGGGGGAAAAACCTTACCTGGACCTACCTGCGGCCCAGCTCCTGTGCTGGCCCGGCACCGCGCAGCCCAGCAGCTGGCCCAGCCCGCCTCCTCCTCTGTCGTCTTCTCCCCCTCGCCAAGCAGCTGCGTGCCCGCGCCACAGCCGGCCGCGGCCACGCACCCGGCCACCTCCTCCCTCCCTGTCTGCCTGCCCTCTCCCCTCCTCGTCTGGATGCCCCGAACATCGCCACGCGCCGCCCCGGTCCTCTTCCACTCTCTCTCGCTCTCCCTCCTCCCCTGGACATCTCTCTCTCACGTCCGAACACCACCGACGCCACCGCTCGCCGTTGCCGCGGCCACTGCCTCCCCCTCGTCCCTCCGTCGTGTCCACGAGCTCCGCCACGACTCCCTCGTCCTCTCCGCCAAGCCGTGCCTCGCCGGATGCCCCGTGGAGCCGTCATCGTCGCCTTCTTCACCTCCGGCCGCCGTGGATCCCCATCGCCGCCCCGCCGTCTCCAGTGCGTCCCCGAGCTCGCCATCAAGCCCGTCGAGCCCGCGGTGAGCTCCGCCACCGTTCCCCTCTCTCCGTTTAGCTGCCCACACGCCGTAGCCCTCCTCCACACCACGGCCGAAGCCTCTCGCCGCCGTCCATCTCACCGTCATCGTCTCGGCCCGCCTCCGCCCAAACCGAGCACCCCATCGTGCTCCCGGTGCCACGAGGGTGCCGCAGAGCCCCTCGGGTGGCCTCCCCGTGCCCTGCAGCCCGTTCCCGCTCGAAGCCGAACTCCGGCCGCCGCCCTGAGCTTCGCTCCGGCGAGCTCCGGTCGCCCCTGCCTCTCCCACTTGCTCCAATCGGTGCGGACGAGTGTTGGCTCCTCGCTTGTGGTCTCCGCCGCCCAAATGGTCGCCGGGGCGATGATCCCGAGCCCTCCGCCGCGTTCGGCCTCGCCGGCGGCTAGACGCCGGCGGGATTGACCGGGTCAACCCCCGCTAACTAAGCCCCCTTGTGACACTGACATGTGGGGCCCGGCCCTGCTAATTTTTTAGTTTAGGATTAGTTTAGCAACTAATTAACTCTGTTAACTAACTATGACACTAACGTGTGGACCCCACACGTTAGGTTTGACCCTGGTCAGCCCCGGTTGACCTGCTGACGTCGTGCTGACGTCATGCTGGCGCAATAATATATTTTCTGGAATTAAAATAAATCAGGAAATTCCAGAAAATGTTCAAAACTTCAAAAATTCATATCAATTCAACCGTAGCTCAGATTGAAATAAATTATATATGAAAAATTATCAGAAAAATGCAATCTATCCATCTGTACCAGTTTCATGCATGATAAAACAACTTATACTTGCTGTATAAGTGAAACACTATAATGGCTTATATAAAGAGTTTATTTTGGAGGTGCATTTGAACCTTTGGTTCAAATGGACTTCATCCAAATATAATGCTAGCTGCATTAGCACATCCAGCATCACATCTTCATGCCATGTTCATGCATCATTTTGTTGCATATGCTTGTGTTTTGATTGTTGGCGTCGCTCCTTCTTGATAGGTCCTGATCCGGAGACCGTTCTAGAGTACCTGTCTGTGAAGCAGTGCCTCCCTTATTGATCTACCAGGCAAGCAAACCCCCTTGTTCATTTCGATAAAATCCTACTCTCTTGCTCCTGCTCTCAGTTATTGCATTAGGACAACAACGATTCATTTGCTACTTTGTGCTGCGGTAGTTGAACCCATTCCTTTGCATGACCTGTCATTGCCACAGTAAATAGTTGAAACCCACTAGCATGTGTAGGAGTTGATTGAAGCCATTGTTGTGTTCCTACCATGCTATGCCTGCTATTGCTTAGAGTGTGTCATGTCTGATTCATCGGGAATGAATTGGAGTGCAGTGTTCTATGTTCTGATGCTGAGAGTGAAGTGTGTGAACACGATTTGGTAAAGGTAGCGGTGAGAGGCCATGTAGGAGTACATGGTGGGTTGTCTCACTGGAACCGTCCTTAAGCACTGAGTTCTATGTATGTTGTCCAATGACTCGATACTACTACACATTGGGCTCCGGGCGCTCCAAGCCCTCTCGACTTATTAACCAACTTGGTCTCTGTCCAGGAGTCGCAACTAGTGTCTGATGTTTGTAGGTAGTGCTATTTTTCTACCAAGTGGCACCCGGCAGGGTGGGCTTGGGACAGACTAGGCACACGTGGCCTGGTGTACCGAGTGGCACCCGGATGGTGGGCTCGGGAACCCTGCACACATCGTTTGGGGCCGTGAGCGAAACCCCGGCCGGATCTCCTTGCGGATGGAACCCGAATAGGCGATAAACCTGGACTAGAGTCTTGTGTGGTTAGTCAGGTCGTGGCCGACACCCTCGCCAGGCTTCCGCTTGAAGGTTGCCGAGTTACATGACGTGTACATGGCGGTAAGTGGCGAGAGCGTGTGTGAAGAAGTACACCCCTGCAGGGTTAACATGATCTATTCGAATAGCCGGGTCCGCAGTTATGGACTTCTTGGATGCTTACATGGTACATAGACAAATTGAAGTGGATACTCTAAAAATGCTCAAGACAAAGTGTGAGTGCTATGGATGGCCTTCTCGTAGGGAGACGGGGATGAATCCATAGTAGTGTATTGTGTGGTGATTAGTGGACTCGTGTACGTTGTCTCACCTCAAGAGTTTCTTGTAGTCATAGAACAGGATAGCCACAGAGTCAAAGATGGCTTGCTGCAACTAAACCCCACATTACCCTCTTGATACGAATGCATGTATGATAGGATCTGATGTAAGTCTTGCTGAGTACCTTTGTACTCATGTTGCTTTATTTATGTTTTTGCAGCGGAGACTTCGGTCTTACTAGTGTTCTCGTGGATTTCGACGAGTAGCTTGTACCTCAGCTACGATCTTGATCGGATGTTGTAGATAGTCAGGCTCTTCAGCCTTTTTCATTTGTAGATGTCTGTACCCAGACATGTAATGCTTCCGCTTGTTGCTTGTATGCTCTGTATGATTGGTCGTATGACCCCTGTTTGCAATAAATGCTATGTTGGCTCTTTGAGCCTTATTTATATGAGTTGTTGAGTTATGTTGTGATGCCATGTTGTACAACACATACTTGCATGTTATGCGTACGTGTAATGTGTAGTGCTATGTGTGGGATCTGACTATCTAGTTGTTTATCCTTAGTAGCCTCTCTTACCGGGAAATGTCTCCTAGTGTTTCCACTGAGCCATGGTAGCGTTCTACTGCTCCGGAACACTTAGGCTGGCCGGCATGTGTCCTTCTTCGTTCCTGTGTCTGTCCCTTCGGGGAAATGTCATGCGATGAATACCGGAGTCCTGTTAGCCCGCTACAGCCCGGTTCACCGGAGTCCTGTTAGCCCGGTGCTACAGCCTGGATTCACTCGCTGATGACCGACACGTTCGATGCTGGGTCATGTATGCCTGTCCCTGTAAGTTTGTGCTACTTTGGGTTTACGACTAGCCATGTCAGCCCGGGCTCCTTATCATATGGATGCTAGTGACACTGTCATATACGTGTGCCAAAAGGCGCAAACGGTCCCGGGCAAAGGTAAGGCGACACCCATGGGGATACTGGGCGTGAGGCCGCAAAGTGAGATGAGGTGTTACATGCTAGATTGATGTGGCATTGAGTCGGGGTCCTGACAGACAACCACCAGACGCTGATGACCTAAGCCACATAATTTAGTAGCTAGATGAATCGGCCAGACAATTCTGGACACGGTTCTTAACCAAGAAAAATCAAATCATTGACTGTCCGGATGCAGAGGCCCTTGCAGCCTTCAAACATAACATCCGCGACGAGTGGCTTGCCCGGCACCTAGGACAGGAAAAGCCGAAATCCATGGCAGCCCTCACATCACTCATGACCCGCTTCTGCGCGGGAGAGGATAGCTGGCTAGCTCGCAGTAATAACCTGACCAAAAACCCTGGTAGTTCGGATACCAAGGACAGCAATGGCAGGTCGCGTCGCAACAAGCACAAGCGCCGCATTAACGGCGATAATACTGAAGATACGGCAGTCAAAGCCGGATTCAGAGGCTCCAAACCCGGTCAGTGGAAAAAGCCGTTCAAAATAAATACTCAGGTCCCGTCCAATTTGGACCGCATACTCGATCGCTTGTGCCAGATACATGGCACCCCCGAAAAACCAGCCAACCACACCTACAGGGATTGTTGGGTATTCAAGCAGGCAGGCAAGTTAAGTGCCGAACACAACGACAAGGGGCTGCATAGCGATGACAAGGAGGAGCCCCGGCCGCCGAACAATAGAGGATAGAAGGGCTTTCCCCCACAAGTGCGAACAGTGAACATGATATACGCAACCCACATACCCAAAAGGGAGCAGAAGCGTGCACTAAGGGATGTATATGCGATGGAGCCAGTCGCCCCAAAGTTCAACCCGTGGTCCTCCTGCCCGATCACCTTTGATCGAAGGGACCACCCCACTAGCATCTGCCACGGCGGATTCGCCGTATTGGTTCTTGACCCAATCATTGACGGATTTCACCTCACTAGAGTCCTGATGGACGGTGGCAGCAGCCTGAACCTGCTTTACCAGGATACAGTGCGCAAAATGGGCATAGACCCCTCAAGGATTAAACCCAAAAAAATGACCTTTAAAGGCGTCATACCAGGTGTAGAGGCCAATTGTGCAGGCTCAATTACACTTGAAGTGGTCTTCGGATCCCCGGATAACTTCCGAAGCAAGGAATTAATCTTCGACATAGTCCCTTTCCGCAGCGGCTATCACGCACTGCTCGGACGAACCGCATTTGCAAAGTTCAATGCGGTGCCACACTACGCATACCTCAAGCTCAAGATGCCAGGCCCCCAAGGAGTAATCACGGTCAATGGAAACACTGAACGCTCTCTCCGGACGGAGGAGCACACGGCGGCCCTCGCGGCAGAAGTACAAAGCAGCCTATTAAGGCAATTCTTGAGTCCGACTACTAAACGTCCGAACACTGTCAAGCGCGCCCGGAGTAACCTACAACAAGACCGCCTGGCACGTTCCGAGCACGCGTAGCAATGCGGCCCCAACCCCAGCCCTCGCAAAATTGCGAGACCAGTACCACGCGTACATAACTATGCTCTGGAGATACCATGGGCATAGGGGAAGGGGCACGACCACGACATGCCCAGAATGCGGCTCAACCGCACAAGGGGATCCCTATTGTGTCATTCTTTTTTTTCTATTTTCTTATTCTCAGGACTCCGTTTCCCAGAAGCACTGTCTGGCAGTAGAAACGCGGAACTCACGATGCAAAAGCCAGGGAAGCAGAAAAGCTACGTCGAGTATCCAGGTGGTCTCTATTACGAGCAGTATACCTGTTTTACATACTATCCCATAGCTTACCCCTGGAGGGGGACATGTTAAAAAGTCCCATCCCTTTCTTATCGCAGTATTTGTATCGTTCTGCTTTCATTGCAGTATCTTTTGAATAAACAATACATAGCTTCTTCTTATTATTGCTTTTCCTTTTTCTTTATAAATGTTCATCTATGACATGTTGCACCCGTACAATTTGGTACGGTCAATACACCAGGGGCTTAAGTACCCCAAAACATGGCGTGATAAGTCCGAACACTTTCACAAGTGCAGCACCCCAAACTTATAGCATTATATGAACCGGCTTCAAATCATGTCTTGGGTCAATAGTTGGGTTTGCCCGGATCCCATGTTTTGGTACCTTACGTTTCGTTATATTGGCTAAAGTAGCGCTGGGAGAACCACTGCGATTGTGCCCCAGTTGAGCTGGGTTGAGCAGCTTAGTGGAGAAAGCTAAAACTGACTGTCATGATAGGGCGAGAGCCGGTCGCTGTTCGAGAGGTTTTTCGGGTCCCTAAAGACTCATGCCGCTTAGAGCGAGGAGTTGGCATTGTCCGGCCAAGGCGTGGATAGCGCCCCGAACTCGGTCTTACGAATACTAGGGGCTTCGCCGAAATTTAAAATTATAGAATTCTATGGCTAAGTGAGAGTGTTCAAGCATTATAGTCCGGTTGCCTCGTTCGTTGTGTTGAACGCCTCCCTCGAAAGGACCCAAGAATGGGAACAAGAGCGCTCAAGTTTATCCCGAACACCCCAGCACTCGTGGCATGGGGGCTGAAGCCAACGACTCGCCATCTCTCAAATTTGATAAACGGCCGCACAGAAGGTAATATTTTAAATTAACAAGCGTTTCTTAGCGCATATGAACAAAGTTTTCAGCGTACAGGATAACAAATGCGAGTCTACTCAAAAATTACATCTTTGGAGCATTCACCCGCTATAATGCGGGCACCCTTCAGGACGCCCTTATAATACATCTCAGGCTTGCGATACTCCTTGCCCGGCGGTGGTGGGTCCGTCACAAGCTTCTCAGCGTCCATCTTGCCCCATTGCACTTCAGCACGGGCAAGGGCCAGACGGGCACCTTCAATGCAGGCGGAGTGCTTGATGACTTCAATCCATGGACAGGCGTCCACCAGCCGCCGCACCAGACTGAAGTAGCTCCCAGGCACAGCTTCCTTAGGCCACAACCAAACTATGAGGCCCTTCATGGCCTGTTCGGCCACCTTGTGGAGCTCGACCAGCTGCTTCAGCTGGTCGCTCAGTGGCACCGGATGTCCGGCCTCAACATATTGAGACCAGAACACCTTTTCCGTCGAGCTCCCCTCCTCGACTCGGTAGAACGCGGCAGCATCAGACACACTACGGGGCAGATCGGCGAACGCTCCTGGAGAGCTCCGGATTCGGGTAAGTAACAGATAATTCACTTTTATATGCTTGCTTTGCATAAAGAATGCCTTACCCGCCGCTATCTTCTTTATCGCCTCGATGCTGGAGGGCCTTCTCGGCTTCGGCCTTAGCGGCTTTGGCTCTCTCAAGAGCCAAGGCAAGCTCGGACTCTTGAGTCTTCGAGTCACGCTCCAAACCCTCGTGTTTTTCCACGAGAGCCTGGAGCTCTTGCCGCACCTCCACCACCCGCGCCTCCTGTTTCTCTCGCTCAGTGCGCTCCAAGGCCGCACTGTTTTCGGCCTTGGACACCGCTTTCTTCAGGGTCGCCACCTTGTTCGTGGCCCCTGCAATACCCACGTTATTCCTGCCTTTTTTTGCAACCAAATCCTTTTTTATAAGGTACTACTTTAATAAGGTATTACTTACCTTCCTTGTCCTCGAGTTGCTTCTTGGCAAGGCTGAGCTTGTTCTCGGACCGTTCGAGGCTCTGTTTCAATGCATTGATCTCCGCAGTTAGTGCGGCAGAGGTCAGCAGCGCAGCCTGCATTCCCATATTGACATATTTATGTTAGACTCCTGCGTATATCTTTTTAGATCCTCAGCTTGGCTTTTCTTTCCGAACACCAAACTGAGCATCAGGGGCTACTGTCTGTGCGGTAATATTCTTACGTATCTTAAAAGCTTACCTCAAAGCCTGTTAGAAGGCTGGTACAGGCTTCAGTCAGCCCGCTCTTGGCGGACTGAACTTTTTGGATCACTGCACTCATAACAATCCGGTGCTCCTCATCGATGGAGGCGCCGTTAAGCGCCTCCAGCAGATTATCCGGCGCCTCCGTTTGGACAGAGGCTGCCAGTGTCGCAGTCTCGCCCTTCTTACGAAGGGGCTGCCTGCAGGACTCCAGAACCACTGAAGGTTCCGGTACGGAGTCCGGCATAGGGCAGGACTTACAGCCCTCTGGGGTTTTGCCCCCTCTGCGCCCGGAGTCCGGGAGGTCACCTTGTGGCGCCTCCAGGACCACCTCCTCCTGGTTGGGCTCCTTTTGGGACTCCACCATGGTGTCTTCTGCGTCGCGAGGGGAGGAGGCCGTCGGAAGTGAAGTGCTATTCACATCCGATGAACCCAGGGAGCCGCTCGACGAAGCGGGAAGCTCATCCTTGGCCGGGCTACATGGTTGTATTCGGTGTTAGAAGACATTATGCGACAAATGAAAAATCATGAGTTATTCTGGAATCCGTACACTTACGATCTCGCCAGGGGCTTGGCCCTCGAGGGCCACTCCTCTTCGCCGTCGTCGGTGTTGGCGGAGTAGTCCGGAGGAAGGGTCCTTCCCTTCTTGGACCCTCCGGCCTCCCCAGTTGGGGAGGCCTTCCTTTTCTTCTCTCCCCCCGTTGGGGGAGAAGCCTCTTTCTTCTCCTCCTCGTCATTGCGGTAGGAGTACGCCTCAGAATCATCGGATGATGAGTCCGATAACACCTGACGTCGGGAACTCTTTCGAGTTCCCGTGGCCTTCTTCTTGGCCTTCTTCTCCGGCACCACGTGAGGTGCCGGAACCAGCAGCCCTATTAAGCGGGCGTCCGCTGGGTCTTCTGGCAAAGGAGCCGGATAGTTAACCTGCTCGGACTTCTTCAGCCAGTCCTGTCAAAGGTAAGGGGGTTCAAATCCCGCACAGAGTCAAACTATGAAAAATTGTCCTGTAAATGGAAAAATAGCTTACCTTGTCGGCTTGACGCCGCGAGCTGAATCCGCGATCTTCGGTAGCGGATGCGGGAGCCTCGGCACCCTTGAACAGCACCTTCCAGGCATATTTGTACGTAGTGTCGAAGAGCCTACTCAAGGTTTGGTGTTGTGCCAGATCAAACTCCCACAATTTGAAGGCCTGTTGTTGGCACGGGAGGATCCGGCGTATGAGCATGACCTGGACTACGTTGACAAGCTTGAGATTCTTGTTTACCAGCTTTTGGACGCAGGCTTGGAGTCCGGTCAGCTCTTCCGAATCTCCCCACATTAGGCCCGTCTCTTTCCAGGAGGTAAGTCGTGTGGGGAAACCAGATCGGAATTTGGGGGCCGCCGCCCATTTGGGGTTGCGCGGCTCGGTGATGTAGAACCACCCCGATTGCCACCCCTTTATTGTCTCCACAAAGGAGCCCTCGAGCCATAGGACGTTGGCCATCCGGCCCGCCATGGCACCTCCGCACTCCGCTTGGCGGCCGCCCACTACCTTCGGCTTGACATTAAAAATCTTCAGCCATAAGCCGAAGTGAGGTTGGATGCAGAGGAAGGCCTCGCACACGATGATGAACGCCGAGATGTTGAGGATGAAATTCAGGGCCAGATCGTGGAAATCTAGGCCATAGTAGAACATGAGCCCCCCGACAAATGGGTGAAGTGGAAAACCTAGTCCGCGGAGGAAGTGGGTAAGGAACACGACCCTCTCATGGGGCCTGGGGGTAGGAAGGAGCTGCCCCTTGTCAGGGAGCCGATGCGCGATGTCGCTGGATAAGTATCCGGCCTTTCGCAGCTTTTTGACTTGTTCCTCCGTTACGGAGGAGACCATCCACTTGCCTCCTGCTCCGGACATGGCTGGGGAAGGTTGAGGCGAGGTGTGCGCACTTGGGCGCTGGAGCTCTAGTGCGCAGAAATGGATAAGCAAAGGAGGAAGAAGGCGTAGGTAAAAAGGTGGATCCTTATCCCCTTATATGGACGGGCGAAACTAAGCGTCCCCACCAGCCTGATAAACTCGCTTATCTCCCAAGCGCCGTAATCAATGGCGCGGTTGGGTTACCCATGCCCATATTGATGAGAATCCCGAAATAAGGGGACACGATCTCTTCTTTGACAAGACGTGCCAAGGAAACCGCCTCGCTAAACCCGCTGAGGTGGGACAGTAAAAACGATTCCAGTGAAGGCTTGGCCGTGATGTGACGTCACGCCGCAAAATACGTCAGCAGATTGAATTTGTGTAAAGATTATTCTCTCTACGGTGGTATGTGGAACTTATTTTGCAGAGCCGGACACTATCCTTGTGTTCAAAATCTTCTATGAAGTATTCGGAGGAGGAACCCGCCTTGCAATGCCGAAGACAATATGCGCGCCGGACTCGTCGTCATTGAAGCCTGGTTCAGGGGCTACTGAGGGAGTCCTGGATTAGGGGGTGTCCGGATAGCCGAACTATCACCGTTGGCCGGACTCCTAGACTATGAAGATACAAGATTGAAGACTTCGTCCCGTGTCCGGATGGGACTTTCCTTGGCGTGGAAGGCAAGCTTGGCGATACGGATATGTTGATCTCCTACCATTGTAACCGACTCTGTGTAACCCTAACCCTCTCCGGTGTCTATATAAACCGAAGGGTTTTAGTCCGTAGGACGAACAACAATCATACCATAGGATAGCTTCTAGGGTTTAGCCTCTCTGATCTCGTGGTAGATCTACTCTTGTACTACCCGTATCATCAATATTAATCAAGCAGGAGTAGGGTTTTACCACCACCGAGAGGGCCCGAACCTGGGTAAAAACATCGTGTCCCTTGTCTCCTGTTACCATCCGCCTAGACGCATAGTTCGAGAACCCCTACCCAAGATCCGCCGGTTTTGACACTGACAGCGCCCCCTACCTGCCGCGCCAAAGATGTCGGTGGGAAATGACACCTATGGGATCACGAGGATCCATTCTGCGGTTGCGGGGCACGGGATTGTGAGAACAGCAGGATTAGTAACCAGCACAAGGATCATTTACCCAGGTTTGGGCCTTGAGGAACGTGTAAAACCCTAGTCCTACTTTGGTGGATGTATTGAGTGTTTTCTGAGCTCTTGAACTAGCTACGGTGGCTACGTGGTTCCAAAAAGCCGAATCCCCCTCCAGTGCACCATGGGCCTCCTTTTATAGTCGAAAGGGGCTGCCACAGTGGCACACAGGAGGTGGAAAGACCTATAGTGCTATAGGCTTATCGCTCGTATTACAGGACAAGACACATTTAATGCGTAGCTTAGGTGTCCCCTTGCTTTATCGGGGATGGGAGTGAGGCCCTTCCCGTCCGTCGCCGCTCCTCCTTGCTTCGACACGCGCCCTGGCCAGCAATGCATGCGGCGCCATGTAGGCAGGCAAGCAGCTGAGGTGGCGCGGTGGTGGAGCCTCCACGAAGATCTACATGCTGCCACGTAGGCGTGTGCTGAGTTGGCCTAGAAGCTGCATGTTGCCACGCAGGTGCCTGCCCAGCTGGTTGGGCGGCAGCTGCATGTGAACGGCGGTGGAGACTTGGTTAGCACGGGACTGGCAGTGGCCCCGCTGACGCCCCTGGCAAGGGCCTTGCCGGGTGGCCTGGCAAGGGTCTTGCCGTGGCACGCTCTCATACCCGGCAAGGATCTTGCCGGGGGTCTTGCGGGTTTCCTTGGCAAGAATCTTGTCGAGGATCGTTGTCTTCTAATCCTCATCTGATCTCATATATTCTTTGTCTTCACAAAGATCTGCATGCCACCATGGAGGTGCCTCCCGAGCCCTGGCCCAATGCGGTTGATGGTGTTGGAGACCGTGGGTTCGAGGGTGGCTCACTCCACACGTGTGGGCGAGCCGCCCCGGCAAGGGCCTTGCCGGGGCTACCGAGGCTGCCCCGGCAAGGGTCTTGCTGGGGGAACCTGCTTCGTCCATCCGCTCTCTATGGTCTCGCTCTTTGGCGTTGCTTTGATCATCTTGCGGCTTCGACTCCTTCCTTTTGCCCTGCTAAGTGTGGCTTCGGCCCGTGGCTCTGACTGCCCGCGCACAAGTATGGGGTACAAAGGAGTGCCCCTACTTTAGTACACCGACAGTTGCCTTTTACCGTTGCACATGATAATTTTTATGAATATAATATGTGTGTGCTTGCTGCTCCTACTTGCAATTATTATGAGAGAAGAACTACATCTCCACCTCTTTATGTTTCCAACATGATGAAATTGCAAGAAACTGCCTATGCTATGTATTGGCCTTTACTTGATGTGCATGAACTGTTTTTGTATGACATGCCGATGCATAGGAAGAGAGTTAGACTTCTTCATTGCTTGATATATGTTGCTTTGTGCTCACTACTAAATGTCAAATCATTGTTAATACAATTTGGCTTTGATATACCTTGGGATCCGGGTTTAATGGCTTTGATATATGTTGCTTTGTGCTCACTACTTGAGCACTTCATGCCTAGTTTAATGGCTTTAAAGAAAGCGCTGCCAGTGAGAAAACGTAGAAGTTTTAGAGAGTCATTTATTTCTGTTGAGTGCTTTTATAAAGTTTAAAAATAAAAAAATATAGAGGGGAACTTAAAACTACACAAAAAAGTGAAAGTGAGAGGGACGAGCATTGTGAAAGTGGGAGCTAGCCTTGAACTTTTTCATGCCCATGGAAACTTTGTGAATCTTAATTACAGAAAATTTTCAACAAAAATAATTATCCACTTGTACAAATCCTTTGTATTGTAAAATTATTGTGCCAAGGTTTGCCTTTAGGATGATTAGATTGCTTGTTGGTATGTGCGGTGCAGAAACAGAAACTTTGGCTGTAGCGCGTGAATTTTAATTTTTTTACTAGAATGTCAAAAGACTCTGAAACTTTTTGCAAACAATTGCTATACAAATTTTTTATTTCATCCTAGTTTTCAGAATTTTTGGAGTACCAGAAGTATGGTATATGTTCAGATTGCTACAGACTGTCCTGTTTAAGACAGATTCTATTTTTGATGCATTGTTTTGCTTGCTTTGATGAAATTATCGATTCGATCGGTGGTATAAGCCATGGGAAAGTTATATTACAGTAGCTACAATGGGAAAACAAAAAATGAATTGGTTTGCAATAGTACTTAGAGTAGTGATTTGCTTTATTATACTAACGGATCTTACCGGGTTTTTTGTTGATTTTGTGTGGATGTAGTGATCAAAGATGGAGGAGGTCTCAATATGAGGAGAAGGAGGAGAGGCAAGAGCTCAATCTTGGGGATGCCCAAGTCACCCCAAGTTAATATTCAAGGAGACTGAAGCGTCTAAGCTTGGGTATTCCCCGGAAGGCATCCCCTCTTTCTTCAACAAGTATCGGTATGTTTTCATCTTCGTTTCGTTCATGTGATATGTGCAAATCTTGGAGCGTCTTTTATGCTTAGCTTTCATTTTTTTTCTCTTTTATGCACCATGCTGGTACGAGATAGTCCATGGTTGATTTATAGAATGCTCATTGCACTTCACTTATACCTTTTGAGTATGGCTTTATAGAATGCTTCATGGGCTTCACTTATATCATTTGAAGTTTGGATTGCCTGTTTCTCTTCACACAGAAAACCGTTATTTGTAGAATGCTCTTTTGCTTCACTTATATTTGTTAGAGCATGATCTTTTGTAGAAAGAATTGAACTCTCATGCTTCAGTTTTATCTATTTAGAGAGACAAATGGAATTGGTCAATTGCATGGTTAGTCATAAAAATCCTACATATAACTTGTGGATCACTGAATATAATATGTTTGATTCCTTGCAATAGTTTTATGATATAGAGATGATAATGTGTGGGAGGTACTAGTGGATGATCGTGTTTAGTAAGATATTGGTGTTAAGGTTTGTGATTCCCGAAGCGTGCATGTGTAGTCTCTCGTTATGCCGGGAAGTTGGAGCACAATTTATCCTTTCTTGTATATCTTTGTAGAAAGAGTGTGGGATCGAGGGATCCTGGTTTGAAGCCTTTGCTCTTCAGGAAGTCTTTGATTGTATCATACCAAGCGCAAGGAGCTTGTTTGAGGCCATACAGTGCTTTGTTTAGTTTGTACACCATATTAGGATGTTTTGGATCTTCAAAGCCAGGTGGTTGAGCAACATACACTTCTTCTTCAATCTTGCCATTGAGGAAAGCACTCTTCACATCCATTTGATATAGCAAGATGTTGTGGTGATTAGCATAGACTAGCAGTATGCGAATAGCTTCAAGCCTAGCCACAGGAGCAAATGTTTCATCGAAGTCAATTCCTTCAACTTGAGTATATCCTTGAGCCACAAGACGTGCTTTGTTTTTGACGACTTGACCATGCTCATCTTGCTTGTTCCGATACATCCATTTAGTGCCAATAATGTTATGTTTGCGAGGGTCAGGGCGCTTGACAAGTTCCCAAACATTATTCAGCTTGAACTGTTGAGGTTCTTCTTGCATGGCTTGAATCCATTCAGGCTCCATAAAGGCTTCAGCAACTTTCTTGGGTTCTGATATTGATACGAATGAAAAATGCCCACAGAAATTTGCTAACTATGTTGCTCTTGAGAGAGTAAGTGGACCAGGTGCATTGATGCTATCAATTATCTTCTCAATCTATACTTCATTTGCAACACGAGGATGAACTGGACGAAGCCCTTGCTCATGCTGATCATTGTCATCATTGGGAGGATTGTCTTTGGTCTGAGCATTGTCTTCAGGTTGGTTTGGTGCAGAAATGATAAGTTCCTCTTCAGGCTGTGCTTCAGAAGGCATGATTTCACCAGTTCCCATCAGCTCGATAGATTCACTGGGAGGAGCTTCATCTAATGTGCTTGGCAGGAGCTCTCGTTGTGAACCATTGGTTTCATCAAATCGCACGTCCACAGTTTCAACGATTTTGTAGTGAAAGAGGTTGAAGACTCTGTAAGAGTGCGAATCCTTTCCATAACCGAGCATGAAGCCTTCGTGAGCTTTGGGTTCAAATTTTGACTTGTGATGGGGATCCTTGATCCAGCACCTAGCACCAAAGACTCTGAAGTAGCTGACATTTGGCTTCTTGCTAGTAAGGAGCTCATAGGATGTTTTGCCTAGAAGCTTGTGGATATAGACACGGTTGATGATGTGACATGATGTATCAATAGCTTCAGGCCAGAACTTTCTTGGTGTCTTGTACTCATCGAGCATTGTTCGAGCCATCTCAATGAGGGTTCTGTTCTTGCGCTCTACAATGCCATTTTGCTGAGGTGTGTATGGAGCAGAAAACTCATGAGTGATTCCCACTGTATCTAGATAGAGATCAAGCCCGGTATTCTTGAATTCAGTGCCGTTATCACTTCTGATATGCTTGATCTTGACGCCATAATTGTTCATTTCTCGATTGGCGAATCGTCTGAAGATATCTTGTACTTCAGTCTTGTAGAGAATTATGTGCACCCATGTATATCTTGAGTAGTCATCAACAATGGGTAAGCCATAGAGACACGTTGTTGTTGTGAGGGTAGAGTAGTGAGTAGGGCCAAATAAGTCCATGTGCAACAGCTCGAAGGGTTGAGATGTCGTCATGATTGTACTCGAGGGGTGGTTGGCCCCCGTCATCTTTCCAGCTTCGCAGGCACCACACAAATGATCTTTCTTGAACTTGACACCTTTGATGCCTATGACATGCTTCTTCTTGACGAGTGTGTGTAAGTTCCTCATGCCAGCATGCCCCAGCCTTCGATGCCAAAGCCAGCATTCTGACGCTTTTGCAAGAAGACATACGGCAAGCTGTGGACCTGCTGAGAAATCTACCATGTATAGATCACCTTTCCAATACCCTTCAAAGACTAGAGACTTGTCATATTCCATTAGTACAAGGCAACGATATTTTCCAAATATCACAATCATGTTTAAGTCACAAAGCATTGAGATAGACATTAAGTTGAATCCTAGGGATTCAACAAGCATCACTTTATCCATGTATTGATCCTTTGAGATTGCAACTCTGCCTAGACCCAATACCTTGCCTTTACCAGTGTCAGCAAATGTGATTTGACTCTTGTCGGATGGACGTAAGGTTGAGTCCATGAGAAGACTTCGATCACCAGTCATATGATTAGTGCATCTGCTGTCGATAATCCATTCTGAAGCACGAGGTGTCATACCCTACAGAGCAGTTAGGAGGATAGGCTTCACAAGGTATGTTGTGAAGCATAAGCATTTGATGCACACTAGGATTATCACATCTTAGATCAAGGTTAGAACACACAGTATGACAGGTAAGTGATTCATATGTGGAATACATAGTAAGTCATTTTATCATGCGTCCCTTTGTGTTTTAGGTCCCTAGCAATAATATCGGATGCCTTTGATTGCTGGCTGGAGACCATATTCTGCAAAAGAGAGTTAATTCTTCTTCACCACCCACATCTTCAGGGGTGTCTTAGAAGCAATGAGTCTAAGTGCAGCATCTCAGAATTTCGGCTTTGAAGCCCTAGCAAATAGCCTTGCAGGAGATGAATGATACTCATATGAATAAGCAGAAAAGTTCTTAGTCCTATGAACATGGCTGTTTGAGGACACACGTTCATATTCATAAGTTCGAGTACGATTTCCCTGCAAAACATTGGCGTTAGGGTGACTCATGTGTGTCTTGTATTCGTATGAAGCCGTTGGACCATATGATGCCTTTGGTCTAGGGTTTGTCTTCTTCCCAGGTGGTGTCATGATGACATTCACTGGAAGATTCTCAAGATAGCTTTTGGGAACCCAGATCTTCTTCATTGGCGGTCCATTCCTGAAGTTAGTACCAATATACCTGGCAAACACTTCACCATTCTGATTTTTGAACAGTTTATAGTTTGCATCAAAGGATTCATCAATGATAATAGGATTAGCACAGGTAAAGCTAGATAAGGTGGATGGATCCACTAAAGGTTCCTTTGCAGCAACCCATGTGGTTTTGGGATACTGCTCAGGCTTCCAGTAGGAACCATCAGCATTCATTTTCCTCTCGAACCCAACACCCTCTTTCCTAGGGTTTCGGTTCAGAATCCGCTTTTTGAGGACATCACAAAGTGTCTGATGTCCCTTCAGACTTTTATACATCCCTGTTTCGAGCAATGTCTTCAACCTAGCATTTTCATCAGCAATAGCAGTGGTATCCTCTATAGAGGGGTTAGTTTCACATTAGTAGTTGAAGACAATGCAACAACAGCGGCATTGGAACATTCAGCAACAGAGGTAGCGTTATCACGCTCAATGCATTTTAAACATGGTGGTTCAAATCCATCCTGAGCGGAACTGATCTATTGAGCGCGAAATGACTCATTCTCTTTTGGAAGATCTTCATGAGTCGCTTTCAATTTCTCAAGCTCTTGCTTCCTTTGAAGATAATCATAGGAGAGCCTTTCATATGTGGTTGAGAGCTTCTCATGAAGACTTTCAAGTTCTTGGTACTTAGCATGAAGATTTTTTATGTCTTCTACTAAGGACTGTGAACGTGTCATTTCCGCGTCCAATAGGTCATCGCTTTTGTCTAACAGTTTTTGAGTATGTTCCATAGCCCTTTGTTGTTCAGTAGCAATTTTAGCAAGTGTTTTGTAGCTGAGTTTGGATTCACAATCAGAGTCATCTTCACTTGATGTTTGAAAGTAAGCATCGCGTGATTTTACCTTGGCATCGCGTGCCATGAAGCAGTAGGTGGGAGCAGGGTCGTCGTTGTCATCATCAGCGTTGGTGTGGTAGTCATTGTCTTCAGTGTTGAAGATGGACTTGGCAACATAGGCTGTGGCTAGAGCCAAACTTGCAACGCCAGAGTCGGACTCAGCTTCAGATTCCACCTCCGCCTCCTCAGAAGCAGACTCCTCCTCTGAATCCATTTCCTTGCCAACAAAAGCACGAGCCTTGCCAGATGAGCTCTTCTTATGAGATGAAGACTTTGATGAGGACTTGGAAGAAGACTTTGAAGGTTTCTTCTTCTTCTTGTCATCAGAGTCATATTCCTTGCTCTTCTTCTTCTTCTTCTTCTCATTGTCCCACTGAGGACACTCAGAGATATAGTGTCCAGGTTTCTTACACTTGTGACATGTTCTCTTCTTGTTGTATTGAGTGAAAGCTTCATCATTTATTGAACTGGATCGTGAAGACTTTCTGAAGCCCTTCTTCTTGGTGAATTTCTGGAACTTCTTCACAAGCATAGCAAGTTCCCTTCCAATGTCTTCAGGATCATCAGAACCGCAGTCAGATTCTTCTTCAGATGAGGAAACCACTTTTGCCTTCAAGCCGCGAGTTCAGCCATAATTGGGACCATAGATATCTCTTTTCTCGGAAAGCTGGAACTCATGTGTGTTGAGCCTCTCAAGTATATCAGACGGATCGAGTGTCTTGAAGTCAGGACGTTCTTGTATCATGAGGGCAAGGGTGTCAAAGGAGCTGTCAAGTGATCTCAGTAGTGTCTTGATGATTTCATGCTTGGTAATCTCAGTGGCGCCAAGAGCCTGAAACTCATTTGTGATGTCGGTGAGGCGATCAAACGTGAGCTGGACATTTTCATTGTCGTTTCTCTTGAAGCGGTTGAAGAGATTGTGAAGAACACTGATCCTCTGGCCTCTCTGTGTAGAGACGCCTTCGTTAACCTTGGATAGCCAGTCCCAGACTAGCTTTGACGTTTCCAGAGCACTCACACGGCCATATTGTCCTTTGGTCAGATGACCACAGATGATGTTCTTTGCAGTGGAGTCCAGTTGAATGAACTTCTTGACATCAGTAGGGGTGACACCTTCACCAGTTTTGGGAACGCCATTCTTGACGACATACCAGAGGTCGACATCAATGGCTTCAAGATGCATGCGCATCTTATTCTTCCAGTAGGGATATTCAGTTCCATCGAACACGGGACAAGCAGCGGAGACTTTGATTATCCCTGTAGTCGACATAGCTAAACTCCAGGTGGTTAAACCGAATCACACAGAACAAGGGAGTACCTTGCTCTGATACCAATTGAAAGTGCTAGTTATCGACTAGAGGGGGGGTGAATAGGCAATTTTTATCAGAGTCTTCAAAACTTGGAAGTTTCGAAGACAAACAATAGAAATGACCTAATTGATATGCAGCGGAAGATAAACTACAACAAGCAAGCCATAGTCAAGTATGCAATAATGTGAATGTACAAAGACTAATAGCAGCAAGGTAGTAAGGATTGGGATGGAAGATAGTATGAAGCCAATCAACGATAGTAGTCAAGCAATGAAGTCAAACAGATAAGACAAATAAGCAATGACTTCACGAAGACAAACTCAAAGTAAAGGAGGGAAGGGGTAGAACCAGTCACTTGTTGAAGACACAAGATTTGTTGGACCAGTTCCAGTTGCTGTGACAACTGTACATCTGATTAGGGAGGCTGTGATTCAACTCAGAAGACCGCGTCTTCACCTTATTCCCCTTGAGATAAGGACACACAGTCCTCGCCCAATCACTCTGATAAGTCTTCAAGGTAGACTTCCGAACCTTCACAGACTTCGTTCACCGGCGATCCACAATGAGTCTTGGATGCTCAGAACGCGACGCCTAACCGGCTGGAGGATACACAGTCCTCAAGTGTAATAAGTCTTCAAGTCACACAGACAGAAAGACTTCAGTGATGCCTAACACTCTTTGGCTCTAGGTGTTTGGGCTTTGTCCTCGCAAGGATTTCTCTCTCAAAGGCTTCGAGGTGGGTTGCTCTCAAAACGACAAAAGCTGTAAACTAACTGTGAGCAGCCACCAATTTATGGTGTAGGGGGTGGGCTATTTATAGCCACAAGGCAACCCGACCTGATATGTCCGAAATGACCCTGGGTCACTAAGGAACTGACACGTGTTCCAATGGTCAGATTTCAAACACACACGGCAACTTTACTTGGGCTACAAGCAAAGCTGACTCATCCACCTCTGGATAAGATTTGCTCTCATTGTCTTCGCTCGAAGACATAGGATTTGGGTTGAGCATCACTTCAGTCACTCTGACTTTGTTCACCTGGACCCCACTTAATAGTACGGTGGTTCCTATGACTCAACAAAGAAGAAAAGGGAACAACGAAACAACACAGTCTTCGTGCTCCATAGTCTTCGCTCAATGTCTTCTCATGTCATAGTCTTCAATGTGAATATCTTCACATACCACCATTGTCTTCAATGTCTTCATACATTTTTAGGGGTCATCTCCGGTAGGTAAACCGAATCAATGAGGGACACTTCCTGCGTTATCCCGCAATTCTCACAAACGCATTAGTCCCTCAACCAACTTTGTCGTCAATACTCCAAAACCAACTAGGGGTGGCACTAGATGCACTTATAGTTGGAAAAATGGCACATCCGTCGGCGCCTCACCCGATTGACCTCCCACGGCTATAAATGCCCACTGGCGCCTCAGTTAAACCCTAAAGCTTTCCCGTCGTAGCCCATTTTCCCCAAAAGTCCTCAGAATTGGGCCCGAAATCACAACTGCTGCCCAATTCGCCACCACCGTCGCCTAAAAGTCATACCCTCGATTCACCGCCATCACCGCCCTATTCCACACGGTGAGGCTGCTCTCCACACATCGTTCCTACTCCTGCCAACATCTCGGGTTGGTCTTCGTGCTAGAAGTCAACGACGAGATGGAGGAGGCAGAGGAGGAGAAACCCCACGTCGCCGCCGAATCATCATCGTCATAGGAAGAGGAGGGGGGAGAGGATGAAGAGTCCCATGTCAGGGGGACGGTTCATGGCAGCGGCAACTTGTTGTCCCTCCACAAGTGGGAGGAGGAGGAGCACTACACCATTGAGGCACAGCTCTCTGCCGAGCACGTCGATGTTACCCCCGTTGCCACCCTCCTCACCAACCCACGAGCAGTGGCGGCACACAGCGCGTCGAGCGCCGGGCATCACGAGTGCCAGCGGTTGTCAAACACCGAGGACGAGCCGATGCTGAAGATGCCCATGGGCACCCCTGATGGCGAGGCATCAGGACCCAACAACTAACGGTGATAAACCTCGACTCCGACTGCGATTTGTGCTTGTTTTAGCTTAATTTAACTTTGGGTTATCTTTAATTTTGCACTTAGTGTTTTCTACTTTAATTATGAAATATGATGTTCTGTTATAAACTAATATGTGAAATTATGCACTATGTGTTTTTATTCTATTTTCAAATTTGAGTTTTTAATGACATGCTAGTGCTCAATGTGGATTTCAGAAGTTAAATTTGAGTGTTCGGTTAACTCTACACATTTTTTAATTCCTCATATTAGAGGAGATAACATTTGACGAGCCATTTGAAGGGATATCTTTTGAGGGTTCGGTTTGAGTTTCCCTTATCTTACCTCATGGCTCATGCAAGTTGTAGCATAAGAGCAACTCTAGCAGACCCCGCAAAACGCCCGGCCCGCAAAAGTTTCGACGAGTATGCGGGCTAGGCCCAATTTTCCGGCCAGACCAGAGCCCGCATACTCGCCCGGCCCGCAAAAACTTTTGCCGCAGCCCGCAAACCGCACGCACCGAGCAGTATAATTGCGGTTCCTCGACCCTTTTGCGGGTCCAAACCCTATCCCTCTGCTGCCGTGAGCCACCCGATTCCCCTCCCCTCCTCCGCAATCTCTCGCCGCCGGCGAACACCCGCGCCGCCTCCAGCCTCCATGTGGGGCCGAATGTGGAGCTCCGGACGTGGATCCGGCAGCAGATCCGGCCGTGAGCGCGAGCGGCGCGTCCGGGTGGACGGCGCGAGGAAGCGCGGCGCCCGGAGGTGGACCAACCGCGGGATGTCGCCGCCGCCGAGCTTCAGCCGCCGTGAGACGGAGGAGTACGATCACCGTACCGCGTCTTTCTCCTCCGCGAGATCTTCCTACGCCGGATCCTCCTCGTCCTATGGCGCGGGCTTCCTCCCCGTGAGGAGGGAGTGGTTGGACGAGGAGGAGGAGGAGGAGGAGCCGCCGGCGCCGTTCGCATTCGTCCCGGTGAAGGAGGAGCCCGCTACGCTCGGCCGCCGCGGAGTCATCGGGCCCGAGGACTACGTCATGGACGTCGCCGCCGTCGTCGCCGCCATCGCCGAGCGGAGCGTGCGTGAGGAGGCGGAGCGCCTGCGCCATGCCGAGGAGCTCGAAGCCCTCCAGTGGCAGCAGGCGGTCGCCGCCAACGACAAGGCAAAGGAGTGGCGCCGCATCCGCGCGGAGCAGGCGGCGAAGTACATCGACCTTGGCAGCTCCGGCGAGGAGGATTGAGCGTCGCTCGGCCTCCACGGCGTCGTCCATTTTGCCGCGACCTCGCCGTCGTCAGATCCGACCTCCTCTACTACTAGTTAATGTATTATTTAGTATGATCTATGCTTAGTTTGTTGATCCAGTAGTGTGTATGAACTATGTAGTATGTGATGTGATGAACTATGTGTGTGTAATTTCTCCCGCGAAAGCGTTTTTTTAAATTATGCCGGTTTAGATGCGATATCTGATCTGCGGCGCATGTTTTTGACCCGCAAACGAGATGTTCGTGAAATCGCAAACGAGTTTTGCGGGGTCTGCTAGAGTTGCTCTAAGGCTGGAAGAAGCGTGCGGGTGAGACAACAATATTTGCACCCGCCCACCCACCTCCCCGTAAATAGAAATAGTTTTTGCTTAGGCTTTTTTTTTTGTTGTAGTCGTCAAATCTTGCACGAGTAATTAGCATACTCATGGTATTCCCGAACCGAAAACGTCCTTTTACAGACATGAATTATTTTTTTCTGAAAAAAAGTTCAACACATTGGTACAAACATTAGTCTATCATGTTACGTAAATAGAAATGCAGTTTTGGCATTTGGCTTGAAATTGCCATAGGCTTTTGAAGAATTTGCCATAGGAAATGTTCGCAATTACCAAGCCCCACAGCGAACGCTGCTCGCTATTGAGGTTCTATTTAATTAAGTATAGGAAGAATATAATGAACCTAAATTTTACAAAAAAAACTTAGGATTAACAAAATGTTAAACCTCTCTCGCTCTACATCACAGCAACAGATCAACTATGTATATATAACCCAACCTAGTTCCGCCGTAAAAGGGTACGAATTGGCGAGAGTAAACAAGAGGATGTACATTTGCATATGTCGGGTGCGGATGTTTGGTCAGGAATTGGAAAAATATTTAGTAATTACAAGAAAAGTCAAAAAAGTTCAAAAATATTTTTGGAATAAACTTTACTTTCTTATACAAATTAAAAGAAAAGTCAAAAAAGTTCAAAAATATTTTTAGAATAAACTTTACTTTCTTATACACGAGTATGTATTTTTTGTTTATCGACCAAAACCCACAGTTGACTTCTGGGCAGAAAACCAAAAACTATTGGTATATACTTCCTCCATCCCAAAATAAGTTTGGGACAGAGGGCGTACAAGACACTATTCACACTATTTTGATCAATTTATTTTCGTTTTTTGCCCTGAAGTCAATGCAGGGTTTTGGTTGTCGGAAAATTACATACTAGTGCAAAAGAAAGTTATTATTATTCTAAAAAAATCTGAACTTCTTTTTGTAATTTTTCTTCTTCTAATTTCTGAGTGTATATACATCCAGGAAGCAAGGGATAAATACCCTGCAGCATACGCCTCCTTATTTATCTTCCAACGAGGTGGTTCGTTGTTGATTAATCTCTACCATATCCTTATGCGTTTGTCGCGGAGGCTAAGCTAAAGCAGTTGCCCCCTCTGCGGCGACAAGATGGCGTCCAGCGCCTCCTTCACCTGGGAGATCTCCGGCGCGGTTCCCCCTTGCGCCGGCCAGAACTCGTCCGTCGCCAGCACCTTGACTTGCAGCTGCAGGAACTGGACGTTGTTAGAATTAATGGGCTAGGCCCATAGCAATTTCTGAAATCTCAAAGCCCATGTGTAAAATGACAAGTGGTGGTGCTAAGTTTAGTCCCACCTTGGAAGTTGAAGAAGAGTTGGACTTCTTTATATAGTGGGTTCTCTCCACCACTCTAAGTGGTGTGTGAGAAAAAAAGGGAAAACCACACGCGCGCGCGCTCGCCTCGCCTGGCCGTGGCGTGGCGTGATGGTCCGCCGAAATTTCTTGTCCGGTAAGTATACGAATTAGAAACCGAGTCGGTTTGGGATTGTGGTCGCGACACAATACCGCCTCTGGTCCTAATATATATACAGCTACCGGCTGCGGCCATAGATACACCAAAATACACCTAGGGTTTTGCCTCATCTCACAACTTGCACCGGGAGAGGACGAATTAGGTTTTTGGGAAGCGCTGTGCGCGACTGCTCAAATTCGTCATCACGGGTCGTCTTCCGTCCAAGTCGGGCGGTGCTACTCATCGTCGTATTCATCGCCGTCAGCAGCAGATCGTCGCCAACATCGTCATCAACACTGTCGCACCCATAATAGCTAACGATCAGTACGTCCAACATCCCCTGTTCATGTCTGTTTCTACAACTATTGTTACGTGTTTGCTGCTGTTATGCATGTCTTGCTGTTCTTCTAGTTTGCTAGATTATTGCATGCTACTATCTCTTCTAGTCATGAATTATTTACTGGAATTAATCATGAACTTGCCTAATATTCCAACAATCCAAAAACCTAATTCTAGGCAATTTCCTGAGTTAACTATGGCTGGATTCGCTGATGCACTGAGGCCGATAAGTTTACCGGTGTGCACTTTAAGAGGTGGCAGGTGAAGACCACGCTCTGGCTTACTGCTCTGAAAGTTTTCCACGCTAGTGTTGATGCTCCAGAGGGAATGACCGACGAAGATCGGAGAAAATTCCAGGAAGCCAATACTATGTTTGTGGGATGCATTCTGAGTGTTCTTACTGACCGTCTGTGTGATGTGTACATGCACATAAACGACGGAAAAATTCTGTGGGATGCACTGAATGCAAAATTCGGTGCAACAGATGCAGGCAGTGAACTGTACATCATGGAGAGTTTTCATGACTACAAGATGGTGAATAACCGTTCTGTGGTTGAACAAGCTCATGAGATACAGTGCATTGTGAAGGAACTTGAACTCCTTAAATGTGTTCTACCCGACAAATTCGTGGCTGGGTGCATGATTGCAAAGTTGCCTCCTTCATGGAGGAATTTCGCCACAACTCTGAAGCATAAGAGACAGGAGATATCAGTTGAAAATCTGATTGCATCTCTTGATGTTGAAGAAAAAGCTCGGGATAAAGATACCACTGAAAAAGGAAGTGAGGTTCAGTCTACTGCTAACATGGTGCAGAGGTACCAACAGAACAAGAACAAAAGGAAGAACAAACCTGTTTTCAACAAGCCTACCAAGACTACCTTGTGGACGACACACCCAAGACGATTGCAGAAGCATATGCATCTCCGGATGTAGATGATTGGAAAGAAGCTGTTCATAATGAGATGGACTCAATTCTTTCTAATGGAACTTGGGAACTAACTGATAGACCATATGGTTGTAAACCTGTGGGCTGTAAGTGGGTGTTCAAAAAGAAGCTAAAGCCTGATGGTACTATTGATAAGTACAAGGCGCGGCTAGTGGCCAAGGGCTACACTCAGAAAGAAGGCGAAGATTACTTTGACACCTATTTACCCGTTGCTAGAATGACCACCATTCGAGTGTTACTTTCCTTTGCTGCCTCTTATGGTCTTATCATTCATCAAATGGATGTAAAGACAGCTTTTCTCAATGGAGAGTTGGAAGAGGAGATCTATATGGATCAGCCTGACGGGTTTGTGGTAAAGGGTGAAGAAAGAAAGGTGTGCAAGTTGTTAAAATCTTTGTATGGTCTGAAACAGGCACCTAAGCAATGGCATGAGAAGTTTGAAAGAACTTTGACTTCTGCAGGATTTGTCATTAACGAGGCTGATAGGTGTGTTTACTATCGCCATGGTGGGGGCAATAGTGTCATATTATGTTTGTATGTGGACGACATACTGATCTTTGGTACAAACATTAATGCAATTAATGAGGTCAAGTCTTTTCTATCAAAAAGTTTTGACATGAAAGATCTAGGAGAAGCCGATGTAATTCTAAACATCAAACTTATTAAGGATGAGAGTGGGATTACATTAACTCAATCTCACTATGTTGAGAAGGTCTTGAACCGATTCGGTTTTATGGATAGCAAGCCTTCTCCAACACCTTATGATCCCAGCGTCACACTCAGAAAGAACAAGAAAGAAACGAGAGATCAATTAAGATACTCTCAAATTGTCGGTTCACTCATGTACTTACCTAGCGCTACAAGACCAGATATCTCTTTTGCTGTGAGCAAACTGAGTAGGTTCATGTCCAACCCGGGTGATGATCATTGGCATGCACTAGAAAGGGTCTTGCGCTATCTGAGGTACTATGAGTTACGGAATTACTTATTCAGGGCATCCTGCTGTGCTAGAAGGATATAGTGATTCAACTTGGATATCCGATGTTGATGTACTTTACGCAACAAGTGGGTATGTATTTACTCATGGTGGTGGCGCAGTGTCATGGAGGTCTTGCAAGCAAACCATATTGACGAGGTCAACAATGGAAGCAGAATTAACTGCTTTGGACACAACTACTGTTGAGGCAGAATGGCTGCGTGATCTCTTGATGGACTTGCTGGTTGTTGAAAAACCTGTACCGGCTATTCTTATGAATTGTGATAACCAAACGGTTATCGCTAAAGTGAACAATTCTAAAGATAATGCAAAGTCATCAAGACACATGAAAAGACGTTTGAAGTCTGTCAGGAAGTTGAAAAACTCCGGAGTAATAACTGTTACGTATATACAAACAGACAAAAACCTGGCAGATCCCTTTACAAAGGGACTATCACGAAATGTGATAGATATTGCATCGAGGGAGATGGGTATGGGACCCATAGATGTTACACCATAGTAGTAACCCAACCTTTGTGATCGGAGATCCCGTGAATTAGGATCTAGGAAGAAGAAGCTATTGGTTAACTGAGGAGAGTAATAACTTATGATCGTCTCCAAGTGAAGATGCAAAACTCTCAGAGCTGTAAGGCTCAGATCTGTAAGGCAGGTCGGTAACATGCCTTAATGTGGTTTTATTGGCTATAATTAGCAAAGATGCTGTCCTACAGAGCAGTCTTGAAAGAACACACCTATATGAGTTCTAACTGTAAACGTCGCAGTCTATGAGATTTTGGTGATCTCTATTAAACTCACGAAGAGACCAGGGAGTATGACGTATAAGCTCCAAACCGCGGGGTAGCCTATTGGCGGTCAGGTACTAGTTAAGACTTTGAGTGAAACCTATTCACACAAAACTAGCAATTCAAGGCATAGTCCATTGTCAAGTTGTGAATGGATGTAGCTTAAAGTTCTAGGCAGAAGTTCAACTTAACAGTCTCTGCTGAAACACTAGTATATTAAACAAGTGGTAAGAGAAGGCAAATCTCTAAATGGGTATTTGAGATCTGGTGGGGGATTGTTAGAATTAATGGGCTAGGCCCATAGCAATTTCTGAAATCTCAAAGTCCATGTGTAAAATGACAAGTGGTGGTGCTAATTTTAGTCCCACCTTGGAAGTTGAAGAAGAGTTGGACCTCTTTATATAGTGGGTTCTCTCCACCACTCTAAGTGGTGTGTGAGAAGAGAAAGGGAAAACCACACGCGCGCGCTCGCTCGCCTCGCCTGGCCTGGCCTGGCCTGGCCTGGCCGGGGCGTGGCGAGGCGAGGCGAGGCGAGGCGAGGCGGCGCGTACATGCGACATGCGCGTGAATGGTCCGCCGAAATCCGGTCCGTCTCCTTGCAGGAGCGCAGCTTCCTTTTGCCGTTTTATTTTTATGTCTTGGCAGACAAGTTTTTGATTTCTTTTCCGGTAAGTATACGAATTAGAAACCGAGTCAGTTTGGGATTGTGGTCGCGACACAATACCGCCTCTGGTCCTAATATATAGAGCTACCGGCTGCGGCCATAGATACACCGAAATACACCTAGGGTTTTGCCTCATCTCACAACTTGCGCCGCCATCATAGTCTACTCCATCCCAAACTCCGGCGTGCATCGGCTCGTGGGAGAGCAGGTCTCCGGAACCGTTCGTCTTTGGGATCCTGCACTGGGAGAGGACGAATTAGGTTTTTGGGAAGCGTTGTGCATGACAGCTCAAATTCGTCATCACGGGTCGTCTTCCGTCCAAGTCGGGCGGTGCTACTCATCGTCGTATTCATCGTCGTCAGCAGCAGATCGTCGCCAACATCGTCATCAACACTGTCGCACCCATAATAGCTAATGATCAGTACATCCAACATCCTCTGTTCATGTCTGTTTCTACAGCTATTGTTACGTGTTTGCTGCTGTTATGCATGTCTTGGTGTTCTTCTAGTTTGCTAGATTATTGCATGCTAGTATCTCTTCTAGTCATGAATTATTTACTGGAATTAATCATGAACTTGCCTAATATTCCAACAATCCAAAAACCTAATTCTAGGCAATTTCCTGAGTTAACTATGGCTGGATTCGCTGATGCACTGATGCCGGATAAGTTTACTGGTGTGCACTTTAAGAGGTGGCAGGTGAAGACCACGCTCTGGCTTACTGCTCTGAATGTTTTCCACGCTAGTGTTGATGCTCCAGAGGGAATGTCCGACGAAGATCGGAGAAAATTCCAGGAAGCCAATACTATGTTTGTGGGATGCATTCTGAGTGTTCTTGCTGACCGTCTGTGTGATGTGTACATGCACATAAATGACGGAAAAATTCTGTGGGATGCACTGAATGCAAAATTCGGTGCAACAGATGCAGGTAGTGAACTATACATCATGGAGAGTTTTCATGACTACAAGATGGTGAATAACCGTTCTGTGGTTGAACAAGCTCATGAGATACAGTGCATTGTGAAGGAACTTGAACTCCTTAAATGTGTTCTACCCGACAAATTCGTGGCTGGGTGCATGATTGCAAAGTTGCCTCCTTCATGGAGGAATTTCGCCACAACTCTGAAGCATAAGAGACAGGAGATATCAGTTGAAAATCTGATTGCATCTCTTGATGTTGAAGAAAAAGCTCGGGCTAAAGATACCACTGAAAAAGGAAGTGAGGTTCAGCCTACTGCTAACATGGTGCAGAGGTACCCACAGAACAAGAACAAAGGGAAGAACAAACCTGTTTTCAACAAGCCTACCAAGACTACTACCTTCAAGAAGAAGAAGTTCAACAAGGCTGAGCTAGAGTGCTACACCTATGGGAAGCCTGGAGACTTTTCCAAGGAATGCCCTGAACGTGCAGACCGCAGAGGGAAAGCAAGCTCCAAGACTGTCAACATGTTGGACGACATACTGATCTTTGGTACAAACATTAATGCAATTAATGAGGTCAAGTCTTTTCTATCAAAAAGTTTTGACATGAAAGATCTGGGAGAAGCCGATGTAATTCTAAACATCAAACTTATTAAGGATGAGAGTGGGATTACATTAACACAATCTCACTATGTTGAGAAGGTCTTGAACCGATTCGGTTTTATGGATAGCAAGCCTTCTCCAACACCTTATGATCCCAGCGTGACACTCAGAAAGAACAAGAAAGAAACGAGAGATCAATTAAGATACTCTCAAATTGTCGGTTCACTCATGTACTTAGCTAGCGCTACAAGACCAGATATCTCTTTTGCTGTGAGCAAACTGAGTAGGTTCATGTCCAACCCGGGTGATGATCATTGGCATGCACTAGAAAGGGTCTTGCGCTATTTGAGAGGTACTATGAGTTACGGAATTACTTATTCAGGGCATCCTGCTGTGCTAGAAGGATGTAGTGATTCATATTGGATCTCCGATGTTGATGTACTTTACGCAACAAGTGGGTATGTATTTACTCATGGTGGTGGCGCAGTGTCATGGAGGTCTTGCAAGCAAACCATATTGATGAGGTCAACTATGGAAGCAGAATTAACTGCTTTGGACACAGCTACTGTTGAGGCAGAATGGCTGCATGAGCTCTTGATGGACTTGCCGGTTGTTGAAAAACCTGTACCGGCTATTCTTATGAATTGTGATAACCAAACGGTTATCGCTAAAGTGAAAAATTCTAAAGATAATGCAAAGTCATCAAGACACGTGAAAAGACGTTTGAAGTCTGTCAGGAAGTTGAAAAACTCCGGAGTAATAACTGTTATGTATATACAAACAGACAAAAACCTGGCAGATCCCTTTACAAAGGGACTATCATGAAATGTGATAGATATTGCATCGAGGGAGATGGGTATGGGACCCATAGATGTTACACCATAGTAGTAACCCAACCTTTGTGATCGGAGATCCTGTGAATTAGGATCTGGGAAGAACAAGCTATTGGTTAACTGAGGAGAGTAATAACTTATGATCGTCTCCAAGTGAAGATGCAAAACTCTCAGAGCTGTAAGGCTTAGATCTGTAAGGCAGGTCGGCAACATGCCTTAATGTGGTTCTATTGGCTATAATTAGCAAAGATGCTGTCCTACAGAGCAGTCTTGAAAGAACACACCTATATGAGTTCTGATTGTAAAGGTCGCAGTCTATGAGATTTGGGTGATCTCTAGTAAACTCACAAAGAGACCAGGGAGTATGATGTATAAGCTCCAAACTGCGGGGTAGCCTATTGGTGGTCAGGTACTAGTTAAGACTTTGAGTGAAACCTGTTCACACAAAACTAGCAATTCAAGGCATAGTCCATTGTCAAGTTGTGAATGGATGTAGCTTAAAGTTCTAGGCAGAAGTTCAACTTAACAGTCTCTGCTGAAACACTGGTATATTAAACAAGTGGTGAGAGAAGGCAAATCTCTAAATGGGTATTTGTGATCTGGTGGGGGATTGTTAGAATTAATGGGCTAGGCCCATAGCAATTTCTGAAATCTCAAACCCATGTGTAAAATGACAAGTGGTGTTGCTAAGTTTAGTCCCACCTTGGAAGTTGAAGAAGAGTTGGACCTCTTTATATAGTGGGTTCTCTCCACCACTCTAAGTGGTGTGTGAGAAGAGAAAGGGAAAACCACATGCGCGCGCTCGCTCGCCTTGCCTCGCCTGGCCTGGCCTGGCCTGGCCTGGTCGGGGCGTGGCGAGGCGAGGCGAGGCGAGGCGAGGCGGCGCGTACATGCGACATGTGCGTGAATGGTCCGCCGAAATCCGGTCCGTCTCCTTGCAGGAGCGCAGCTTCCTTTTGCCGTTTTATTTTTATGTCTTGGCAGACAAGTTTTTGATTACTTGTCCGGTAAGTATATGAATTAGAAACCGAGTCGGTTTGGGATTGTAGTCGCGACACAATACCGCCTCTGGTCCTAATATATATACAGCTACCGGCTGCGGCCATAGATACACCGAAATACACCTAGGGTTTTGCCTCATCTCACAACTTGCGCCGCCATTATAGTCTACTCCATCCCAAACGCCGGCGTGCATCGGCGCGTGGGAGAGCAGGTCTCCGGGACCGTTCGTCTTTGCGATCCTGCACCGGGAGAGGACGAATTTGGTTTTTGGGAAGCGCTGTGCGCGACTGCTCAAATTCGTCATCACGGGTCGTCTTCCGTCCAAGTCGGGCGGTGCTACTCATCATCGTATTCATCGTCGTCAGCAGCAGATCGTCGCCAACATCGTCATCAACACTGTCGCACCCATAATAGCTAACGATCAGTACGTCCAACATCCTTTGTTCATGTCTGTTTCTATAGCTATTGTTACGTGTTTGCTGCTGTTATGCATGTCTTGTTGTTCTTCTAGTTTGCTAGATTATTGCATGCTAGTATCTCTTCTAGTCATGAATTATTTACTGGAATTAATCATGAACTTGCCTAATATTCCAACAATCCAAAAACCTAATTCTAGGCAATTTCCTGAGTTAACTATGGCTGGATTCGCTGATGCACTGAGGCCGGATAAGTTTATCGGTGTGCACTTTAAGAGGTGGCAGGTGAAGACCACGCTCTGGCTTACTGCTCTGAAAGTTTTCCACACTAGTGTTGATGCTCCAGAGGGAATGACCGACGAAGATCGGAGAAAATTCCAGGAAGCCAATACTATGTTTGTGGGATGCATTCTGAGTGTTCTTGTTGACCGTCTGTGTGATGTGTACATGCACATAAACGACGGAAAAATTCTGTGGGATGCACTGAATGCAAAATTCGGTGCAACAGATGCAGGCAGTGAACTGTACATCATGGAGAGTTTTCATGACTACAAGATGGTGAATAACCGTTCTGTGGTGGAACAAGCTCATGAGATACAGTGCATTGTGAAGGAACTTGAACTCCTTAAATGTGTACTACCCGACAAATTCGTGGCTGGGTGCATGATTGCAAAGTTGCCTCCTTCATGGAGGAATTTCGCCACAACTCTAAAGCATAAGAGACAGGAGATATCAGTTGAAAATCTGATTGCATCTCTTGATGTTGAAGAAAAATCTCGGGCTAAAGATACCACTGAAAAAGGAAGTGAGGTTCAGCCTACTGCTAACATGGTGCAGAGGTACCCACAGAACAAGAACAAAGGGAAGAACAAACCTGTTTTCAACAAGCCTACCAAGACTACTACCTTCAAGAAGAAGAAGTTCAACAAGGCTGAGCTAGAGTGCTACGCCTGTGGGAAGCCTGGACACTTTTCCAAGGAATGCCCTGAACGTGCAGACCGCAGAGGGAAAGCAAGCTCCAAGACTGTCAACATGGTGACCGCTAGCAATACTGATGGGTATGGTAATTTACCTATTGTGCTTTCAGTATTTCAATCATCTTCGCGGTGGATTGATTCGGGTGCTAACGTTCATGTGTGTGCTGACATCTCCCTGTTTACTTCTTATCAGGTTGCAAGGGATTCTTCCGTCCTAATGGGGAATGGGTCACATGCTTCTGTTCGTGGCATTGGCACGGTGGATCTGAAGTTTACTTCGCGAAAGATCGTGCAACTAAGGAACGTGCAGCATGTCCCTACTATGAACAAGAATCTAGTTAGCGGCTCCCTTCTATGTCCAGATGGATTTAAGGTAGTTTTAGAGTCCAATAAAGTAACCGTGTCAAGATTTGGACAATTTATAGGAAAAGGCTATGAGTGCGGAGGCTTGTTCCGCTTTTCTCTTTCAGATTTTTGCAATAAGTCAATAAACCAAATTTGTGCTAGTGTTAATGATGATGCAAGTATTTGGCACTCTCGTTTATGTCATATTAATTTTGGTTTAATGTCTCGGCTATCCAACATGAGTTTAATTCTGAACTTCACAGTTGCCAAAGGTTCTAAGTGCCATAGTTGTGTGCAATCTAAGCAACCTCGAAAGCCTCATAAGGCTGCCGAGGAGAGAAACTTGGCACCTCTAGAACTCATACATTCTGATCTTTGTGAGATGAATGGTGTGTTGACAAAAGGTGGAAAGAGATATTTCATGACTTTGATTGATGATGCGACTAGATTTTGCTATGTTTATTTGTTGCAAACTAAAGATGAAGCATTAGACTACTTTAAAATCTATAAAGCTGAAGTTGAAAATCAACTAGAGAGAAAGATCAAGCGTCTTAGGTCCGATCGTGGTGGAGAGTATTTTCCAAAAGTTTTTAATGAATTTTGTGAGGAACGTGGTATTATTCATGAGAGGACGCCTCCCTATTCACCTCAATCAAATGGAGTGGCCGAGAGGAAAAACCGCACATTGACTGACTTGGTGAATGCCATGTTAGACACTGCTGGTTTATCTAAAGCATGGTGGGGGGAGGCTCTATTGACTTCATGTCATGTCCTGAATAGAGTTCCCAACAATAATAAAGAGAAAACCCCTTATGAGGAGTGGGTTGGGAGAAAAGCATCACTTTCTTATTTGCGCACTTGGGGATGTTTGGCAAAGGTCAATATTCCTATTCCTAAGAAACGCAAACTTGGACCAAAGACAGTGGATTGTGTCTTTCTAGGGTATGCTCAACGGAGCATTGCTTATAGGTTTTTAGTGGTAAAATCTGAAGTACCTGATATGCTTGTTGATACTATAATGGAATCTCGTGATGCAACATTTTTTGAGAACATATTTCCTATGAAAGATATGCATAGCATTGCTAGATTTTCTTCTGAGATAATTCCTGAATCTAGTACAGCTGATGAATATTTCGAACAATCACATGAGGAAGTCCTTGAGAAGGATAACAATGAAGTTCCTAGAAGGAACAAGAGACAAAGGATTGCAAAATCTTTTGGTGATGATTTCATTGTATACCTTGTGGACGACAGACCCAAGACGATTGCAGAAGCATATGCATCTCCGGATGTAGATGATTGGAAAGAAGTTGTTCATAATGAGCTGGACTCAATTGTTTCTAATGGAACTTGGGAACTAACTGATAGACCATATGGTTGTAAACCTGTGGGCTGTAAGTGGGTGTTCAAAAAGAAGCTAAAGCCTGATGGTACTATTGATAAGTACAAGGCGCAGCTAGTGGCCAAGGGCTACACTCAGAAAGAAGGCGAAGATTACTTTGACACCTATTCACCCGTTGCTAGAATGACCACCATTCGAGTGTTACTTTCCTTGGCTGCCTCTTATGGTCTTATCATTCATCAAATGGATGTAAAGACAGCTTTTCTCAATGGAGAGTTGGAAGAGGAGATCTATATGGATCAGCCTGACGGGTTTGTGGTAAAGGGTGAAGAAAGAAAGGTGTGCAAGTTGTTAAAATCTTTGTATGGTCTGAAACAGGCACCTAAGCAATGGCATGAGAAGTTTGAAAGAACTTTGACTTCTGCAGGATTTGTCATTAACGAGGCTGATAGGTGTGTTTACTATCGCCATGGTGGGGGCAATAGTGTCATATTATGTTTGTATGTGGACGACATACTGATCTTTGGTACAAACATTAATGCAATTAATGAGGTCAAGTATTTTCTATCAAAAAGTTTTGACATGAAAGATCAGGGACAAGCCGATGTAATTCTAAACATCAAACTTATTAAGGATGAGAGTGGGATTACATTAACTCAATCTCACTATGTTGAGAAGGTCTTGAACCGATTCGGTTTTATGGATAGCAAGCCTTCTCCAACACCTTATGATCCTAGCGTGACACTCAGAAAGAACAAGAAAGAAACGAGAGATCAATTAAGATACTCTCAAATTGTCGGTTCACTCATGTACTTAGCTAGCGCTACAAGACCAGATATCTCTTTTGCTGTGAGCAAACTGAGTAGGTTCATGTCCAACCCGGGTGATGATCATTGGCATGCACTAGAAAGGGTCTTGCGCTATCTGAGAGGTACTATGAGTTACGGAATTACTTATTCAGGGCATCCTGCTGTGCTAGAAGGATATAGTGATTCAAATTGGATCTCCGATGTTGATGTACTTTAAGCAACAAGTGGGTATGTATTTACTCATGGTGGTGGCGCAATGTCATGGAGGTCTTGCAAGCAAACCATATTGACGAGGTCAACTATGGAAGTAGAATTAACTGCTTTGGACGAAGCTACTGTTGAGGCAGAATGGCTGCGTGAGCTCTTGATGGACTTGCCGGTTGTTGAAAAACCTGTACCGGCTATTCTTATGAATTGTGATAACCAAACGGTTATCGCTAAAGTGAACAATTCTAAAGATAATGCAAAGTCATCAAGACACGTGAAAAGACGTTTGAAGTCTGTTAGGAAGTTGAAAAACTCTGGAGTAATAACTGTTACGTATATACAAACAGACAAAAACCTGGCAGATCCCTTTACAAAGGGACTATCACGAAATGTGATAGATATTGCATCGAGGGAGATGGGTATGAGACCCATAGATGTTACACCATAGTAGTAACCCAACCTTTGTGATCGGAGATCCCGTGAATTAGGATCTGGGAAGAACAAGCTATTGGTTAACTGAGGAGAGTAATAACTTATGATCGTCTCCAAGTGAAGATGCAAAACTCTTAGAGCTGTAAGGCTCAGATCTGTAAGGCAGGTCGGCAACATGCCTTAATGTGGTTCTATTGGCTATAATTAGCAAAGATGTTGTCCTACAGAGCAGTCTTGAAAGAACACACCTATATGAGTTCTGACTGTAAACGTCGCAGTCTATGAGATTTGGGTGATCTCTAGTAAACTCACGAAGAGACCAAGGAGTATGACGTATAAGCTCCAAACCGCGGGGTAGCCTATTGGCGGTCAGGTACTGTTTAAGACTTTGAGTGAAACCTGTTCACACAAAACTAGCAATTCAAGGCATAGTCCATGGTCAAGTTGTGAATGGATGTAGCTTAAAGTTCTAGGCAGAAGTTCAACATAACAGTCTCTGCTGAAACACTGGTATATTAAACAAGTGGTGAGAGAAGGCAAATCTCTAAATGGGTATTTGAGATCTGGTGGGGGATTGTTATAATTAATGGGCTAGGCCCATAGCAATTTCTGAAATCTCAAAGCCCATGTGTAAAATGACAAGTGGTGGTGCTAAGTTTAGTCCCACCTTGGAAGTTGAAGAAGAGTTGGACCTCTTTATATAGTGGGTTCTCTCCACCACTCTAAGTGGTGTGTGAGAAGAGAAAGGGAAAACCACACGCGCGCGCTCGCTCGCCTCGCCTCGCCTGGCCTGGCCTGGCCTGGCGTGGCCGGGGCGTGGCGAGGCGAGGCGAGGCGAGGCGAGGCGAGGCGAGGCGGCGCGTACATGCGACATGCGCGTGAATGGTCCGCCGAAATCCGGTCCGTCTCCTTGCAGGAGGGAAGCTTCCTTTTGCCGTTTTATTTTTATGTCTTGGCAGACAAGTTTTTGATTTCTTGTCCGGTAAGTATACGAATTAGAAACGAGTCGGTTTGGGATTGTGGTCGCGACACAATACCGCCTCTTGTCCTAATATATATACAGCTACCGGCTGCGGCCATAGATACACCGAAATACACCTAGGGTTTTGCCTCATCTCACAACTTGCGCCGCCATCGTAGTCTACTCCATCCCAAACGCCGGCGTGCATCGGCGCGTGGGAGAGCAGGTCTCCGGACCCATTCATCTTTTCGATCCTGCACCAGGAGAGGACGAATTAGGTTTTTGGGAAGCGATGTGCGCGACTGCTCAAATTCGTCATCACGGGTCGTCTTCCGTCCAAGTCGGGCGGTGCTACTCATCGTCATATTCATCGCCGTCAGCAGCAGATCGTCGCCAACATCGTCATCAACACTGTCGCACCCATAATAGCTAATGATCAGTACGTCCAACATCCTCTGTTCATGTCTGTTTCTACAGCTATTGTTACGTGTTTGCTGCCGTTATGCATGTCTTGCTGTTCTTCTAGTTTGCTAGATTATTGCATGCTAGTATCTCTTCTAGTCATGAATTATTTACTGGAATTAATCATGAACTTGCCTCATATTCCAACAATCCAAAAACCTAATTCTAGGCAATTTCCTGAGTTAACTATGGCTGGATTCGCTGATGCACTGATGCCGGATAAGTTTATCGGTGTGCACTTTAAGAGGTGGCAGGTGAAGACAACGCTCTGGCTTACTGCTCTGAAAGTTTTCCACGCTAGTGTTGATGCTCCAGAGGGAATGACCGACGAAGATCGGAGAAAATTCCAGGAAGCCAATACTATGTTTGTGGGATGCATTCTGAGTGTTCTTGCTGACCGTCTGTGTGATGTGTACATGCACATAAACGACGGAAAAATTCTGTGGGATGCACTGAATGCAAAATTCGGTGCAACAGATGCAGGCAGTGAACTGTACATCATGGAGAGTTTTCATGACTACAAGATGGTGAATAACCGTTCTGTGGTTGAACAAGCTCATGAGATACAGTGCATTGTGAAGGAACTTGAACTCCTTAAATGTGTTCTACCCGACAAATTCGTGGCTGGGTGCATGATTGCAAAGTTGCCTCCTTCATGGAGGAATTTCGCCACAACTCTGAAGCATAAGAGATAGGAGATATCAGTTGAAAATCTGATTGCATCTCTTGATGTTGAAGAAAAACCTCGGGCTAAAGATACCACTGAAAAAGGAAGTGAGGTTCAGCCTACTGCTAACATGGTGCAGAGGTACCCACAGAACAAGAACAAAGGGAAGAACAAACCTTTTCTCAACAAGCCTACCAAGACTACTACCTTCAAGAAGAAGAAGTTCAACAAGGCTGAGCTAGAGTGCTACGCCTGTGGGAAGCCTGGACACTTTTCCAAGGAATGCCCTGAACGTGCAGACCGCAGAGGGAAAGCAAGCTCCAAGACTTTCAACATGGTGACCGCTAGCAATACTGATGGGTATGGTAATTTACCTATTGTGCTTTCAGTATTTCAATCATCTTCGTGGTGGATTGATTCGGGTGCTAACGTTCATGTGTGTGCTGACATCTCCCTGTTTACTTCTTATCAGGTCGCAAGGGATTCTTCCGTCCTAATGGGGAATGGGTCACATGCTTCTGTTCGTGGCATTGGCACGGTGGATCTGAAGTTTACTTCGGGAAAGATCGTGCAACTAAGGAACGTGCAGCATGTCCCTACTATGAACAAGAATCTAGTTAGCGGCTCCCTTCTATGTCGAGATGGATTTAAGGTAGTTTTAGAGTCCAATAAAGTAATCGTGTCAAGATTTGGACAATTTATAGGAAAAGGCTATGAGTGCGGAGGCTTGTTCCGCTTTTCTCTTTCAGATTTTTGCAATAAGTCAATAAACCAAATGTGTGCTAGTGTTAATGATGATGCAAGTATTTGGCACTCTCGTTTACGTCATATTAATTTTGGTTTAATGTCTCGGCTATCCAACATGAGTTTAATTCCGAACTTTCACAGTTGCCAAAGGTTCTAAGTGCCATAGTTGTGTGCAATCTAAGCAACCTCGAAAGCCTCATCAGGCTACCGAGGAGAGAAACTTGGCACCTCTAGAACTCATACATTCTGATCTTTGTGAGATGAATGGTGTGTTGAAAAAAGGTGGAAAGAGATATTTCATGACTTTGATTGATGATGCGACTAGATTTTACTATGTTTATTTGTTGCAAACTAAAGATGAAGCATTAGACTACTTTAAAATCTATAAAGCTGAAGTTGAAAATCAACTAGAGAGAAAGATCAAGCGTCTTAGGTCCGATCGTGGTGGAGAGTATTTTCCAAAAGTTTTTAATGAATTTTGTGAGGAACATGGTATTATTCATGAGAGGACGCCTCCCTATTCACCTCAATCAAATGGAGTGGCCGAGAGGAAAAACCGCACATTGACTGACTTGGTGAATGCCATGTTAGACACTGCTGGTTTATCTAAGGCATGGTGGGGGGAGGCTCTATTGACTTCATGTCATGTCCTGAATAGAGTTCCCAATAATAATAAAGAGAAAACCCCTTATGAGCAGTGGGTTGGGAGAAAACCATCACTTTCTTATTTGCGCACTTGGGGATGTTTGGCAAAGGTCAATATTCCTATTCCTAAGAAACGCAAACTTGGACCAAAGACAGTGGATTGTGTCTTTCTAGGGTATGCTCAACGGAGCATTGCTTATACGTTTTTAGTGGTAAAATCTGAAGTACCTGATATGCATGTTGATACTATAATGGAATCTCGTGATGCAACATTTTTTGAGAACATATTTCCTATGAAAGATATGCATAACATTGCTAGATTTTCTTCTGAGATAATTCCTGAATCTAGTACAACTGATGAATATTTCGAACAATCACATGAGGAAGTCCTTGAGAAGGATAACAATGAAGTTCCTAGAAGGAACAAGATACAAAGGATTGCAAAATCTTTTGGTGATGATTTCATTGTATACCTTGTGGACGACACACCCAAGACGATTGCAGAAGCATATGCATCTCCGGATGTAGATGATTGGAAAGAAGCTGTTCATAATGAGATGGACTCAATTCTTTCTAATGGAACTTGGGAACTAACTGATAGACCATATGGTTGTAAACCTGTGGGCTGTAAGTGGGTGTTCAAAAAGAAGCTAAAGCCTGATGGTACTATTGATAAGTACAAGGCGCGGCTAGTGGCCAAGGGCTACACTTAGAAAGAAGGCGAAGATTACTTTGACACCTATTCACCCGTTGCTAGAATGACCACCATTCAAGTGTTACTTTCCTTGGCTGCCTCTTATGGTCTTATCATTCATCAAATGGATGTAAAGACAGCTTTTCTCAATGGAGAGTTGGAAGAGGAGATTTATATGGATCAGCCTGATGGGTTTGTGGTAAAGGGTGAAGAAAGAAAGGTGTGCAAGTTGTTAAAATCTTTGTATGGTCTGAAACAGGCACCTAAGCAATGGCATGAGAAGTTTGAAAGAACTTTGACTTCTGCAGGATTTGTCATTAACGAGGCTGATAGGTGTGTTTACTATCGCCATGGTGGGGGCAATAGTGTCATATTATGTTTGTATGTGGACGACATACTGATCTTTGGTACAAACATTAATGCAATTAATGAGGTCAAGTCTTTTCTATCAAAAAGTTTTGACATGAAAGATCTAGGAGAAGCCGATGTAATTCTAAACATCAAACTTATTAACGATGAGAGTGGGATTACATTAAATCAATCTCAGTATGTTGAGAAGGTCTTGAACCGATTCGGTTTTATGGATAGCAAGCCTTCTCCAACACGTTATGATCCCAGCGTGACACTCAGAAAGAACAAGAAAGAAACGAGAGATCAATTAAGATACTCTCAAATTGTCGATTCACTCATGTACTTAGCTAGCACTACAAGACCAGATATCTCTTTTGCTGTGAGCAAACTGAGTAGGTTCATGTCCAACCTGGGTGATGATCATTGGCATGCACTAGAAAGGGTCTTGCGCTATCTGAGAGGTACTATGAGTTACGGAATTACTTATTCAGGGCATCCTGCTGTGCTAGAAGGATATAGTGATTCAAATTGGATCTCCGATGTTGATGTACTTTACGCAACAAGTGGGTATGTATTTACTCATGGTGGTGGCGCAGTGTCATGGAGGTCTTGCAAGCAAACCATATTGAAGAGGTCAACTATGGAAGCAGAATTAACTGCTTTGGACACAACTACTGTTGAGGTAGAATGGTTGCGTGTGCTCTTGATGGACTTGCCGGTTGTTGAAAAACCTGTACCGGCTATTCTTATGAATTGTGATAACCAAACGGTTATCGCTAAAGTGAACAATTCTAAAGATAATGCAAAGTCATCAAGACACGTGAAAAGACGGTTGAAGTCTGTCAGGAAGTTGAAAAACTCCGGAGTAATAACTGTTACGTATATACAAACAGACAAAAACCTGGCAGATCCCTTTACAAAGGGACTATCACGAAATGTGATAGATATTGCATCGAGGGAGATGGGTATGAGACCCATAGATGTTACACCATAGTGGTAACCCAACCTTTGTGATCGGAGATCCCGTGAATTAGGATCTGGGAAGAACAAGCTATTGGTTAACTGAGGAGAGTAATAACTTATGATCGTCTCCAAGTGAAGATGCAAAACTCTCAGAGCTGTAAGGCTCAGATCTGTAACGCAGGTCGGCAACATGCCTTAATGTGGTTCTATTGGCTATAATTAGCAAAGATGCTGTCCTACAGAGCAGTCTTGAAAGAACACACCTATATGAGTTCTAACTGTAAACGTCATAGTCTATGAGATTTGGGTGATCTCTAGTAAACTCACGAAGAGACCAGAGAGTATGACGTATAAGCTCCAAACCGCGGGGTAGCCTATTGGCGGTCAGGTACTGGTTAAGACTTTGAGTGAAACCTATTCACACAAAACTAGCAATTCAAGGCATAGTCCATTGTCAAGTTGTGAATGGATGTAGCTTAAAGTTCTAGGCAGAAGTTCAACTTAACAGTCTCTGCTGAAACACTGGTATATTAAACAAGTGGTGAGAGAAGGCAAATCTCTAAATGGGTATTTGAGATATGGTAGGGGATTGTTAGAATTAATGGGCTAGGCCCATAGCAATTTCTGAAATCTCAAAGCCCATGTGTAAAATGACAAGTGGTGGTGCTAAGTTTAGTCCCACCTTGGAAGTTGAAGAAGAGTTGGACCTCTTTATATAGTGGGTTCTCTCCACCACTCTAAGTGGTGTGTGAGAAGAGAAAGGGAAAACCACACGCGCGCGCTCGCTCGCCTCGCCTCGCTTGGCCTGGCCTGGCCGGGGCGTGGCGAGGCGAGGCGAGGCGAGGCGAGGCGAGGCGGCGCGTACATGCGACATGCGCGTGAATGGTCCGCCGAAATCCGGTCCGTCTCCTTGCAGGAGCGCAGCTTCCTTTTGGCGTTTTATTTTTATGTCTTGGCAGACAAGTTTTTGATTTCTTGTCCGGTAAGTATACGAATTAGAAACCGAGTCGGTTTGGGATTATGGTCGCGACACAATACCGCCTCAGGTCCTAATATATATACAGCTACCGGCTGCGGCCATAGATACACCGAAATACACCTAGGGTTTTGCCTCATCTCACAACTTGCGCCGCCATTATAGTCTACTCCATCCCAAACGCCGGCGTGCATCGGCGCGTGGGAGAGCAGGTCTCCGGAACCGTTCGTCTTTGCGATCCTGCACCGGGAGAGGACGAATTAGGTTTTTGGGAAGCGTTGTGCGCGGCTGCTCAAATTCGTCATCACAGGTCGTCTTTCGTCCAAGTCGGGCGGTGCTACTCATCGTCTTATTCATCGCCGTCAGCAGCAGATCGTCGCCAACATCGTCATCAACACTGTCGCGCCCATAATAGCTAACGATCAGTACGTCCAACATCCTCTGTTCATGTCTGTTTCTACAGCTATTGTTACGTGTTTGCTGCTGTTATGCATGTCTTGTTGTTCTTCTAGTTTGCTAGATTATTGCATGCTAGTATCTCTTCTAGTCATGAATTATTTACTGGAATTAATCATGAACTTGCCTAATATTCCAACAGATATAGCTGACGGCCTTCTCGAGCATGGTGACCATGTCGACCTTCGTGCCGTTGGGCACCAGCTCCTGCAGTGTCCGGAGCCGTTCGTTGATCTTCTCCCGCCTGTTCTGCAACACGGAATGGTACATTAACCATTCAGATCCTCCGAAATCACCAAGGTAAAGGAATGAATTCAAGCATTAGAAAGAACAAAGAAGTGCAGTTCCGGTACCGAATTTACCTTTGCGGTGAGGCTTTGCGGGTCTCCCTTGGGCGAGGTGGTGGTGAGCGCCACCGGCTTCGCCTTGCTCGTCTTCCTACTCGCACCGCACCGCTTCTTGGTGGCCCGCGGCTCCGCGTCCTGCACGCGCGCCGCGTGCGATCGCTTTGATGAACAGCGCGCCTGCCCCGCGGCATCGGGCGAGCCGTTGGACATGCTCGGGAACTGGAGCCCTAACGGCCGGCTCGCGCCACCGGAGCTCTGCGTCAGGCTGAAGCAGCCTGTGGCCGGGTCTAACCCTATGGTCGATGCCGCCGGAGATCTGCGTCCATCCACGCCTCCTCCTCCCCAATAGCCTGGACCGCGTGGCCCCGCGCGGCAAGGTTGAACGCGAGCATGGACGCCCCCGCGCCCGCCCAGCTCGGGCTCTCCGGCGCGTAGGCGCTGGCGGCGCCGGCTGGCTCGTCGCGGGCGTACGCATAACCCCTGAAGAGCGCCGCCGTGTCCAGGCCTCCGAGTAGGGCGTCGTGGCCACCGTAGCCGAGTGCGTCGAACACGGAGGCCTCGGCGTCGAAGCCGCCGTCGCACATCACCATCGGCTCCCGCACTAACGCCATGATCACGATCGCGTAGCGCTACCTATCTAGTAGTTTTTAAACCAAGATAGTGTCTCACTATATAGGCTCTGTGTTGTGCTCCCACGGTGGTTGGCAAGCGGCGGCGAGTTGTGTGCTGCCTTCGCGCCATGCACCGGCTATATATAGGTTGAAATGTGAGATGGCCCTAGAGCCCATATGACAATTTTAGATTTGATCTCTAAGGGCCGATCTAGGTGGCATGATAAGGTGGTGGGAAGTTTAGTCCCACCATGGTAGTGGAAGGAAAGTTGGAGTGGTTTATAAGGGTGGCTCTTCTACATGCTATTGGAGCTTGAGAAGAGAAGAGGCCCTCGCGCGCTCCTCCTCCGCCGCCGCCGCCGCCGCCCGCTATGTTTCTCAACATAATGGCAACCACTGTGTTTCTCGGAGAAGTTCTTAGCGTGATCGGAGATAAACTGGCGATGCCGCCAAGGACTTGTGGGAGGCTCTCAAATCTAAGTTCGGGGCCCGCCGATGCGGGGAGCGAGATGTATATTTACATGAGATAATATGCATTGTTAAGGAGCTTGAGCTTCTGAAGTGCGAGTTACCGGGAAAGTTTGTCGCGGGCTGCATAATCGCTAAGCTCCCCAATTCTCTGAAACGAATCTAAGTTCGGGGCCCGCCGATGCAGGGAGCGAGATGTATATTTACATGAGTTAATATGCATTGTTAAGGAGCTTGAGCTTCTGAAGTGCGAGTTACCGGGAAAGTTTGTCGCGGGCTGCATAATCGCTAAGCTCCCCAATTCTCTGAAACATCAGAGGCGTGAATTCTCTGTGGAGGATGTCATTGACCATGAGTGTTGAGCAGAATTCGAGGGCAAAGGACACTCGCACGGAAAAGGGGCCGAAGGGACTTCTGTGGCCAACATGGTGAACCATAGGAACTTCAACTCCCACAAGTTCAAGGGAAAGAACGGTGTCCAACAGAATATCGACTTCAAGAAGAAGGGTAAGAAGACCTTCTAGAAGAATAAGAAGGATGAGGGCTGCTTTACTTGTGGTTCGGCTGAACATTGGGCCAACAAGTGCCCAAACAAGTTTAAGAAGTTAGGACAGGACTCCAAGTTTGTCAACATGATTGTGGGAAACATGAGAATGGTGCATCTGGGTACAGTAATTTATTTACTGTTTTTTCAGTGTTTCAGCCTATCGATTGGTGGGTGGATACAGGTGCAGGTGTTCATGTGTGTGCTGACATTTCATTGTTCTCTTCTTACCAGGTCACAGGCCATGGGTCTGTATTGATGAGAAATGGCGCGAGTGCTTCTGTTCATGGTGTTGGCACGGTCGATCTGAAGTTTACTTCGGGAAGGATCGTGCAGCTGAAGAACGTGCAGCATGTCCCCGCCATCAAGAAGAACCTCGTTAGTGGCTCCCTTCAATGTAGAGAAGGGTTTAAGTTGGTATTCGAGTCTAATAAATTAGTTGTTACTAAGTATGGACTATTTGTTGGAAAAGGTTATGAGAGCGGAGGGATGTTCCGCCTTTCCCTCGCAGATTTCTGTAATAAAGTCGTGAACCATATTCATTCGAGTGTTAATGAATCTGAGGTTTGGCATTCACGTCTGTGTCACATAAGTTTTGGTGTTATGACGCGGCTAGTAAAGTTGGATTTAATCCCGAGTTTCACTTTAGCCAAAGGTTCTAAGTGCTTGTCATGTGTGCAAGCTAAGCAACCTCGCCAGCCTCACAAGGCTGCGGAGGAGAGACACTTGCCACCATTAGAACTCATACATTCTGATCTTTCTGAGATGAATGGTGTATTGACTAAAGGTGGAAAGAAATACTCCATGACATTGATAGATGATTCCACTAGATATTGCTATGTGTATCTGTTAAATACTAAAGATGAGGCTCTACACTACTTTAAAATCTATAAGGCAGAAGTTGAGAATCAACTTGAAAAGAAAATTAAACGATTCCGTTCAGATCGTGGTAGAGAGTACTTCTCGAGTGAGTTTGATTCCTTCTGTGCGGAACACGACATTATTCATGAGAGGACGCCTCCCTATTCATCCCAGTCAAACAGGGTTGCCGAGCGGAAAAACCATACTCTAACTGATCTGGTTAACGCCATGTTAGATACGTCGGGTTTATCCAAGGCATGGTGGGGGGAGGCTATATTGACGGCATGTCATGTCCTGAATAAAGTTCCGATAAAGGATAATGAGATCACTCCCTATGAAAGATGGGCAAAGAGAAGGACAACACTCTCGTACTTGCGTACTTGGGGCTGTTTGGCGAAAGTCAACGTGCCGATCCCCAAAAAGCGTAAGCTTGGACCCAAGACTATGGACTGCGTTAATTTGGGCTACGCTAAGAATAGCGTTGGCTATAGATTTCTATTAGTGAAATCTGAGTTACCTGACCAGAAGGTCGGTACAATCATAGAGCCTAAGGATGCTACATTCTTTGAGGATATTTTTCCTATGAGAGATATGCAAAGCACTTCTAGATAGGAATCTAACGAGACTCCTGAGCCTGCCATTCCTATGGAATATTATGAACGAACACATGATGAAAATCCTGAGGAGGATGACGTGGAAACCCTTGGTAGGGGTAAGAGACAAAGGACTGCAAAGACCTTTGGTGATGATTTCTTCGTGTACCTCGTGGATGATACTCCCACTTCTATCTCAGAAGCGTATGCCTCTCTAGAAGCTGACTACTGGAAGGATGCGGTCCGTAGCGAGATGGATTCCATCATGGCTAACGGGATATGGGAGATCACTGAGCGTCCCTATGGTTGCAAACCATTGGGATGTAAGTGGGTGTTCAAGAAAAAGCTTAGGCCCGATGGTACGATTGAAAAGTACAAGGCCAGGCTTATGGCCAAGGGCTATGACCAGAAAGAAGAGGAAGATTTCTTTGATACTTATTCACCTATGGCTAGACTGGCCACCATTCGAGTATTACTCTCGTTGGCGGCCTCACATGGTATTCTCGTCCATCAAATGGATGTTAAGACGGCTTTTCTGAATGGAGAGCTAAATGAGGAAATCTACATGCAACAGCCAGATGGCTTTGTGATAGATGGTCAGGAAAGTAAGGTGTGTAAGTTGCTGAAATCTTTATATGGCCTGAAGCAAGCACCTAAGCAATGTCATGATAAGTTCAATACAACTCTGACATCTGTTGGTTTCATTGTTAATGAGGCTGACAAATGTGTATACTATCTCCATGGTGGGGGCAAAGGAGTTATACTGTGCTTGTATGTTGATGACATACTGATATTCGGAACAAACCTCAAAGTCATTGAGGAGGTCAAATCGTTTCTGTCTCAGAACTTTGAGATGAAGGACCTTGGTGTGGCTGATGTCATCTTGAACATCAAGCTACTGAGAGTAATGAGGGTGGGATCACACTTCTGCAATCCCATTATGTTGAGAAGGTGTTGAGTTGTTTTGGATATTCAGACTGCACACCATCTCAAACACCATATGATCCTAGCGTGTTGATTCGAAAGTCCAAAGGCATGGCTAAAGATGAATTGAGATACTCTCAAATCATTGGTTCACTGATGTACCTAGCGAGCGCAACGAGGCCTGACATCGCGTTTGCTGTGAGCAAACTGAGCCGGTTTGTTTCCAAACCGGGTGGTGTATATTGGCATGCTGTTGAAAGAGTTATGCGCTATCTGAAAGGTACTATGAACTATGGACTTCACTATACCGGAGACCCGTCGGTACTTGAGGGGTATAGTGATGCGAATTGGATCTCTGATGCTGATGAGATGAAGGCCACAACTGGGTATATGTTTACTCTTGGAGGTGGCGCTGTTTCCTGGAAGTCTTGCAAGCAAACGATCTTAACGAGATCGACAATGGAAGCAGAATTAACAGCATTAGACACTTCTGGTGTTGAAGCAGGATGGCTTCGAGATCTTTTGATGGACTTGCCACTGGTTGATAAACCGGTTCCGGCTATCCTTATGAACTGTGATAATCAGACTGTCATCACCAAGGTGAAGAGTTCAAAGGACAACATGAAGTCCAACAAACACATAAGAATGAGATTAAAAGCTGTTAGAAAATTAAGAAACTCCAGAGTGATAGTGCTGGACTATGTCCATACGGCTAAGAATCTGGCAGATCCATTTACGAAAGGGCTATCAAGTGTAGTGATAGATAGTGCATCGAGGGAGATGGGTATGAGACCCACATGAGTTGCCATGGTGGTAACCCAACCTATGTGATCGGAGATCCCGTGAAGTAGGACCTGGGAAACAAGCCAGTGGTGAACTGAGGAGAGTAACTGCACTAACCCACTCCGTTGGAGATGCAATACTCTTGGAAACTGTATGGAAGGATGACTACTGTCTTAATGTGTTCCAAGGCTTATATGTATAAGCAAGATGCTATCTTATAGAGCGATCTTTGGAGGAACACACCTATGTGAGCCCGACTGCTAGTCACAGTCTATGAGATTGGGGTGATCTCTAGTAAGCTCATGAATAGGCCAGGAGTGTGACTTATATGCTCCACCCGAGGGGTCAGCCTTCGGCAGCCCAGTACTAGTAAGACATGTGGTGAAACTTCTTTATGCCAAACTGACAATTCAAGGCATAGTCCATTGTTCAGTTGTGAAGGAGTGTAGCTACTTGCTCTAGGTGAAGCTCAACCTTAACAGGTCTTCACTAAAACACTAGTATATCAAAACAACGTTTGGAACAAAGGACAAAGTGGGCCCCTGAGATCTGGTGGGGGGTTGTTGAAATGTGAGATGGGCCTAGAGCCCATATGACAATTTCAGATTTGATCTCTAAGGGCCCATGTAGGTGGCATGACAAGGTGGTGGGAAGTTTAGTCCCACCATGCTAGTGGAAGGAAAGTTGGAGTGGTTTATAAGGGTGGCTCTTCTACATGCTATAGGAGCTTGAGAAGAGAAGAGGCCCTCGCGCGCTCCCCCTCCGCTGCCCGCCTTGCCACGCCTCGCCTCGTCACGACGCGCCGCGGGTTACGGGTTGCGGGAATGAGCCGAGCCGAGCTCACATCTATGCGCTTATTTTTGCCAGTCACTAACGGAGAGGTTCTGACAACAGGGCCACGATCCGAGACGTCGGATCGTGGGCTGTCACGGACTCGGACATGGGTCGAGCCCACGTCTCTCCACGCGGCTGCGTCTATATAAGTGTGTTGTGTCCCCTAAACCTAGCCGCCACGATCAGATCACATCTGCTCCACGTGCACCGCCCACCATCGTTCCTTTGCTTCTGCTGCCGCCGGTGACTCCATCCCGTCCGCCGCGTACACGGTCGACGGGAGAGCAGGTCTCTGAAACTCTGTCTCTCTGGTTCCTGTATGGGAGAGAGACGAATAGGTTTTTGGGAAGCGACTACGCGACTGCTCGCCTCCATCCACTACTTCCTCTACGTCCGCGCCGTCTCCGTCATCACCATGTCCAGCAACGCCGAACGCGCCGCCGCCGAGAAGACCAAGGCCGACAAGAAGGCCGTCGAGGATGCTTCTGCTGCTGCCACCGCGGCGGCGGCTTCTGGATGGCCTACTGGAGGGTATACCGCGTTTATCCCTCTCATGATAATTTCTGTATTAGCAGTGCTAGCATCATGTGTAGATTTGTCTACTATTTGTGTAGTACGTGCTCATTTAGATCAGTACCAGTATGTTGTTAGTTCTGTCAATGCCATGCTAGTTATCTACTTATGGATAAAATTAGTCGAAAAATTTCCTATTTTCTTAGCAATCCAAAAACCTATTATTTGTAGGAATTTTTCGGCAAGTGGCTTTGCCGCAGCACTAAAACCGGATAAGTTTACCGGTACGTATTTTAGGCGTTGGCAGACAAAGACCACTTTATGACTCACGGCTATGAACGTGTTCTGGGTCACCGCTGTGTCCACGGGAACGATTGCTCCTGAACAGGAGAAGGCATTCAGGGAGGCAACCACTGTGTTTCTCGGAGCAGTTCTTAGTGTGATCGGAGATAAACTGGTCGACGCATATTTACATGTGCATGTCGTCAAGGACTTGTGGGAGGCGCTCGAATCTAAGTTCGGGGCCGCCGATGCAGGGAGCGAGATGTATTTTATAGAGAAGTTACACGATTACAAGATGGTTGAGAACCGTCCTGTACTGGAGCAGGCTCATGAGATAATATGCATTGTTAAGGAGCTTGAGCTTCTGAATTGCGAGTTACCGGGCAAGTTTGTCGCGAGCTGCATAATCGCTAAGCTCCCCAATTCCTGGAAGAACTTTGCCACCACTTTGAAACATCAGAGGTGTGAATTCTCTGTGGAGGATGTCATTGGTCATCTGAGTGTTGAGCAGAATTCGAGGGCAAAGGACTCGCACGGAAAAGGGGCCGAAGGGATTTCTGTTGCCAACATGGTGAACCAGAGGAACCTCAACTCCCACAAGTTCAAGGGAAAGAACGGTGTCCAACAGAATACCGACTTCAAGAAGAAGGGTAAGAAGACCTTCAAGAAGAACAAGAAGGATGAGGGCTGCTTTACTTGTGGTTCGGCTGAACATTGGGCCAACAAGTGGCCAAACAAGTTTAAGAAGTCAGGACAGGACTCCAAGTCTGTCAACATGATTGTGGGCAACATGAGAATGGTGCATCTGGGTACGGTAATTTATTTACTGTTTTTTTAGTGTTACCGATTGGTGGGTGGATACAGGTGCAGGTGTTCATGTGTGTGCTGGCATTTCATTGTTCTCTTCTTAACAGGTCACAGGCCACGGGTCCGTATTGATGGGGAATGGCGTGAGTGCTTCTGTTCATGGTGTTGCACGGTCGATCTGAAGTTTACTTCGGGAAGGATCGTGCAACTGAAGAACATGCAGCATGTCCCCGCCATCAAGAAGAACCTCGTTAGTGGCTCCCTTCTATGTAGAGAAGGGTTTAAGTTGGTATTCGAGTCTAATAAATTAGTTGTTACTAAGTATGTACTATTTGTTGGAAAAGGTTATGAGAGCGGAGGGATGTTCCGCCTTTCCCTCGCAGATTTCTGTAATAAAGTCGTGAACCATATTCATTCGAGTGTTAATGAATCTGGGGTTTGGCATTCACGTCTTTGTCACATAAGTTTCGGTGTTATGACGCGGCTAGCTAAGTTGGATTTAATCCCGAGTTTCACTTTAGCCAAAGGTTCTAAGTGCCTGTCATGTGTGCAAGCTAAGCAACCTCGCCAGCCTCACAAGGCTGCGGAGGAGAGACACTTGGCACCATTAGAACTCATACATTTTGATCTTTGTGAGATGAACGGTGTATTGACTAAAGGTGGAAAGAAATACTCCATGACATTGATAGATGATTCCACTAGATATTGCTATGTGCATCTGTTAAATACTAAAGATGAGGCTCTACACTACTTTAAAATCTATAAGGCAGAAGTTGAGAATCAACTTGAAAAGAAAATTAAACGATTCCGTTCAGATCATGGTGGAGAGTACTTCTCGAGTGAGTTTGATTCCTTCTGTACGGAACACGGCATTATTCATGACAGGACGCCTCCCTATTCATCCCAGTCAAACGGGGTTGCCGAGCGAAATACCCGTACTCTAACTGATCTGGTTAACGCCATGTTAGATACGTCGGGTTTATCCAAGGCATGGTGGGGGGAGGCTATATTGACGGCATGTCATGTCCTGAATAAAGTTCCGATAAAGGATAATGAGATCACTCCCTATGAGAGATGGGCAAAGAGAAGGACAACTCTCTCGTACTTGCGTACTTGGGGTTGTTTGGCGAAAGTCAACGTGCCGATCCCCAAAAAGCGTAAGCTTGGACCCAAGACTGTGGACTGCGTTAATTTGGGCTACGCTAAGAACAGCGTTGGCTATAGATTTCTAGTAGTGAAATCTGAGTTACCTGACCAGAAGGTCGGTACAATCATAGAGCCTAAGGATGCTACATTCTTTGAGGATATTTTTCCTATGAGAGATATGCAAAGCACTTCTAGACAGGAATCTGAGGAGACTCCTGAGCCTGCCATTCCTATGGAATATTATGAACGAACACATGATGAAAATCCTGAGGAGGATGACGAGGAAACCCTTGGTAGGGGCAAGAGACAAAGGACTGCAAAGACCTTTGGTGATGATTTCTTCGTGTACCGCGTGGATGATACTCCCACTTCTATCTCAGAAGCGTATGCCTCTCCAGAGGCTGACTACTGGAAGGATGCGGCCCGTAGCGAGATGGATTCCATCATGGCTAACGGAACATGGGAGATCACTGAGCGTCCCTATGGTTGCAAACCATTGGGATGTAAGTGGGTGTTCAAGAAAAAGCTTAGGCCCGATGGTACGATTGAAAAGTACAAAGGCCAGGCTTGTGGCCAAGGGCTATGACCAGAAAGAAGAGGAAGATTTCTTCGATACTTATTCACCTGTGGCTAGACTAGCCACCATTTGAGTATTACTTTCATTGGAGGCCTCACATGGTCTTCTCGTCCATCAAATGGATGTTAAGATGGCTTTTCTGAATGGAGAGCTAAATGAGGAAATCTACATGCAACAGCCAGATGGCTTTGTGATAGATGGTCAAGAAAGGAAGGTGTGTAAGTTGCTGAAATCTTTATATGGCCTGAAGCAAGCACCTAAGCAATGGCATGATAAGTTCAATACAACTCTGACATCTGTTGGTTTCGTTGTTAATGAGGCTGAAAAATGTGTATACTATCGCCATGGTGGGGGCGAAGGAGTTATACTGTGCTTGTATGTTGATGACATACTGATATTCGGAACAAACCTCAAAGTCATTGAGGAGGTCAAATCGTTTCTATCTCAGAACTTTGAGATGAAGGACCTTGGTGTGGCTGATGTTATCTTGAACATCAAGCTACTGAGAGATAATGAGGGTGGGATCATACTTCTGCAATCCCATTATGTTGAGAAGGTGTTGAGTCGTTTTGGATATTCGGACTGCACACCATCTCAAACACCATATGATCCTAACGTGTTGATTCGAAAGTCCAAAGGCATGGCTAAAGATCAATTGAGATACTCTCAAATCATTGGTTCACTGATGTACCTAGCGAGCGCAACGAGGCCTGACATCGCGTTTGCTGTGAGCAAACTGAGCCGGTTTGTTTCCAAACCGGGTGATGTACATTGGCATGCTGTTGAAAGAGTTATGCGCTATCTAAAAGGTACTATGAACTATGGACTTCACTATACCGGAGACCCGTCGGTACTTGAAGGGTATAGTGATGCGAATTGGATCTCTGATGCTGATGAGATGAAGGCCACAACTGGGTATATGTTTACTCTTGGAGGTGGCGCTGTTTCCTGGAAGTCTTGCAAGCAAACGATCTTAACGAGATCGGCAATGGAAGCAGAATTAACAGCATTATACACTTCTGGTGTTGAAGTAGGATGGCTTCGAGATCTTTTGATGGACTTGCCACTGGTTCATAAACTGGTCCCGGCTATCCTTATGAACTATGATAATCAGACTGTCATCACCAAGGTGAAGAGTTCAAAGGACAACATGAAGTCCAACAAACACATAAGAATGAGATTAAAAGCTGTTAGAAAATTAAGAAACTCCGGAGTGATAGCGCTGGACTATATCCATACGGCTAAGAATCTGGCATATCCCTTTATGAAAGGGCTATCACGTGTAGTGATAGATAGTGCATCGAGGGAGATGGGTATGAGACCCACATGAGTTGCCATGGTGGTAACCCAACCTATGTGATCAGAGATCCCGTGAACTAGGCCCTGGGAAACAAGCCAGTGGTGAACTGAGGAGAGTAACTTCACTAACCCACTACGTTGGAGATGCAATACTCTCGGAAACTGTATGGAAGGATGACTACTGTCTTAATGTGTTCCAAGGCTTATATGTATAAGCAAGATGATATCCTACAGAGCGATCTTTGGAGGAAAACACCTATTGAGCCTGACTGCTAATCACAGTCTATGAGATTGGGGTGATCTCTAGTAAGCTCATGAATAGGCGAGGAGTGTGACTTATATGCTCCACCCGAGGGGTCAGCCTTCGGCAGCCCAGTACTAGTAAGACATGTGGTGAAACTTCTTTAAGCCAAACTGACAATTCAAGGCATAGTCCATTGTTCAGTTGTGAAGGAGTGTAGCTACTTGCTCTAGCTGAAGCTCAACCTTAACAGGTCTTCACTGAAACACTAGTATATCAAAACAGCATTGGAACAAAGGACAAAGTGGGCCCCTGAGATCTGGTGGGGGATTGTTGAAATGTGAGATGGGCCTAGAGCTCATATGACAATTTCAGATTTGATCTCTAAGGGCCCATGTAGGTGGCATGACAAGGTGGTGGGAAGTTTAGTCCCACCATGCTAGTGGAAGGAAAGTTGGAGTGGTTTATAAGGGTGGCTCTTCTACATGCTATTGGAGCTTGAGAAGAGAAGAGGCCCTCGTGTGCTCCTCCTCCGCCGCCCGCCTCGCCACGCCTCGCCTCGTCACGACGCGCCGCGGGTTGCGGGTTTCGGGAATGAGCCGAGCCAAGCTCACACCTATGCGCTTATTTTTGCCAGTCACTAACGGAGAGGTTCTGACAGCAGGGCCACGATCCGAGACGTCGGATCATGGGCTGTCACGGACTCGGACATGGGTCGAGCCCACGTCTCTCCACGCGGCTGCGTCTATATAAGTGTCTTGTGTCCCCTAACGCTAGCCACCACGATCAGATCACATCTGCTCCATGCGCACCGCCCATCGTCGTTCCTTTGCTGCTGCTGCCACCGGTGACTCCATCCCGTCCGCCGCGTACACGATCGACGGGAGAGCAGGTCTCTGAAACTCCGTCTCTCTGGTTCCTGTACGGGAGAGAGACGAATAGGTTTTTGGGAAGCGACTACGCGACTGCTTGCCTCCGATCCACTACTTCCTCTACGTCCGCGCCGTCTCCGTCATCACCATGTCCAGCGACGCCGAACGCGCCGCCGCCGAGAAGACCGAGGCCGACAAGAAGGCTGCCGAGGACGCTTCTGCTGCTGCCACCGCAGCGGCGGCTTCTGCATGGCCTACTAGAGGGTATACCGCATTTATCCCTCTCATGATAATTTCTGTATTAGCAGTGCTAGCATCATGTGTAGATTTGTCTACTATTTGCGTAGTACGTGCTCGTTTAGATCAGTACCAGTATGTTGTTAGTTCTGTCAATGCCATGCTAGTTATCTACTTATGGATTAAATTAGTCGAAAAAATGCCTATTTTCTTAGCAATCCAAAAACCTATTATGTGTAGGAATTTTTTGGCAAGTGGCTTTGCCACAGCACTGAAACCGGATAAGTTTACCGGTACGTATTTTAAGCGTTGGCAAACAAAGACCACTTTATGGCTCACGGCTATGAACGTGTTCTGGGTCACTGGTGTGTCCACACGAACGATTGCTCCTGAACAAGAGAAGGCGTTCAGGGAGGCAACCACTGTGTTTCTCGGAGCAGTTCTTAGCATGATCGGAGATAAACTGGTCGACGCATATTTACATGTGCATGTCGCTGAGGACTTGAGGGAGGCGCTCGAATCTAATTTCAGGGCCGCCGATGCAGGGAGCGAGATGTATATTACAGAGCAGTTCCACAATTACAAGATGGTTGAGAACTGTCCTGTACTGGATCAGGCTCGTGAGATAATATGCATTGTTAAGGAGCTTGAGCTTCTGAAGTGCGAGCTACCGGGCAAGTTTGTCGCGGGCTGCATAATCGCTAAGCTTCCCAATTCCTGGAGGAACTTTTCCACCACTCTGAAACATCAGAGGCGTGAATTCTCTGTGGAGGATGTCATTGGCCATCTGAGTGTTGAGTAGAATTCGAGGGCAAAGGACTCGCACGGAAAAGGGGCCGAAGGGACTTCTGTTGCCAACATGGTGAACCAGAGGAAATTCAACTCCCACAAGTTCAAGGGAAAGAACGGTGTCCAACAGAATACCGACTTCAAGAAGAAGGGTATGAAGACCTTCAAGAAGAACAAGAAGGATGAGGGCCGCTTTACTTGTGGTTCGGCTGAACATTGGGCCAACAAGTGCCCAAACAAGTTTAAGAAGTCAGGACAGGACTCCAAGTTTGTCAACATGATTGTGGGCAACAATGAGAATGGTGCATCTGGATACGGTAATTTATTTACTGTTTTTTCAGTGTTTCAGCCTACCGATTGGTGGGTGGATACAGGTGCAGGTGTTCATGTGTGTGCTGACATTTCATTGTTCTCTTCTTACCAGGTCACAGGCCACGGGTCCGTATTGATGGGGAATGGCGCGAGTGCTTCTGTTCATGGTGTTGGCACGGTCGATCTGAAGTTTACTTCGGGAAGGATCGTGCAGCTGAAGAATGTGCAGCATGTCCCCGCCATCAAGAAGAACCTCGTTAGTGGCTCCCTTCTATGTAGAGAAGGGTTTAAGTTGATATTCGAGTCTAACAAATTAGTTGTTACTAAGTATGGACTATTTGTTGGAAAGGTTATGAGAGCGAAGGGATGTTCCGCCTTTCCCTCGCAGATTTCTGTAATAAAGTCGTGAACCATATTCATTCGAGTGTTACTGAATCTGAGGTTTGGCATTCACATCTTTGTCACATAAGTTTTGGTGTTATGACACGGCTAGCTAAGTTGGATTTAATCCCGAGTTTCACTTTAGCCAAAGGTTCTAAGTGCCTGTCATGTGTGCAAGCTAAGCAACCTCGCCAGCCTCACAAGGCTGCGGAGGAGAGACACTTGGCACCATTAAAACTCATACATTCTGATCTTTGTGAGATGAATGGTGTATTGACTAAAGGTGGAAAGAAATACTCCATGACATTGATAGATGATTCCACTAGATATTGCTATGTGTATATGTTAAATACTAAAGATGAGGCTCTACACTACTTAAAATCTATAAGGCAGAAGTTGAGAATCAACTTGAAAAGAAAATTAAACGATTTTGTTCAGATCATGGTGGAGAGCACTTCTTGAGTGAGTTTGATTCCTTCTGTGCGGAACACGGCATTATTCATGAGAGGACGCCTCCCTATTCATCCCAGTCAAACGGGTTTGCCGAGCGGAAAACCCGTACTCTAACTGATCTGGTTAACACCATGTTAGATACGTCGGGTTTATCCAAGGCATGGTGGGGGGAGGCTATATTGACGGCATGTCATGTCCTGAATAAAGTTCTGATAAAGGATAATGGGATCACTCCCTATGAGATATGGGCAAAGAGAAGGACAACACTCTCGTACTTGTGTACTTGGGGCTGTTTGGCCAAAGTCAATGTGCCGATCCCCAAAAAGCGTAAGCTTGGACACAAGACTGTGGAATGCGTTAATTTGGGCTACGCTAAGAACAGCGTTGGCTATAGATTTCTAGTAGTGAAATCTGAGTTACCTGACCAGAAGGTCGGTACAGTCATAGAGTCTAAGGATGCTACATTCTTTCAGGATATTTTTCCTATGAGAGATATGCAAAGCACTTCTAGACAGGAATCTGAGGAGACTCCTGAGCCTGCCATTCCTATGGAATATTATGAACGAACACATGATGAAAATCTTGAGGAGGATGACGAGGAAACCCTTGGTAGGGGCAAGAGACAAAGGACTGCAAAGACCTTTAGTGATGATTTCTTCGTGTACCTCGTGGATGATACTCCCACTTCTATCTCAGAAGCGTATGCCTCTCCAGAAGCTGACTACTGGAAGGATGCGGTCCGTAGAGAGATGGATTCCATCATGGCTAATGGGACATGGGAGATCACTGAGCGTCCCTATGGTTGCAAACCATTGGGATGTAAGTGGGTGTTCAAGAAAAAGCTTAGGCCCGATGGTACGATTGAAAAGTACAAGGCCAGGCTTGTGGACAAGGGCTATGACCAGAAAGAAGAGGAAGATATCTTTGATACTTATTCACCTGTGGCTAGACTGACCACAATTCGAGTATTACTCTCGTTGGCGGCCTCACATGGTCTTCTCGTCCATCAAATGGATGTTAAGACGGATTTTCTGAATGGAGAGCTAAATGAGGAAATCTACATGCAACAGCCAGATGGCTTTGTGATAGATGGTCAGGAAAGGAAGGTGTGTAAGTTGCTGAAATCTTTATATGGCCTGAAGCAAGCACCTAAGCAATGGCATGATAAGTTCAATACAACTCTGACATCTGTTGGTTTCGTTGTTAATGAGGCTGACAAATGTGTATACTATCGCCATGGTGGGGGCGAAGGAGTTATACTGTGCTTGTATGTTGATGACATACTGATATTCGGAACAAACATCAAAGTCATTGAGGAGGTGAAATCGTTTCTGTCTCAGAACTTTGAGATGAAGGACCTTGGTGTGGCTGATGTTATCTTGAACATCAAGCTACTGAGAGATAATGAGGGTGGGATCACACTTCTGCAATCCCATTATGTTGAGAAGGTGTTGATTCGTTTTGGATATTCGGACTACACACCATCTCAAACACCATATGATCCTAGCGTGTTGATTTGAAATTCCAAAGGCATGGCTAAAGATCAATTGAGATACTCTCAAATCATTGGTTCACTGGTGTACCTAGCGAGCGCAATGAGGCCTGACATCTCGTTTGCTGTGAGCAAACTGAGCCGGTTTGTTTCCAAACCGGGTGATGTACATTGGCATGCTGTTGAAAGAGTTATGCGCTATCTGAAAGGTACTATGAGCTATGGACTTCACTATACCGGAGACCCGTCGGTACTTGAGGGGTATAGTGATGCGAATTGGATCTCTGATGCTGATGAGATGAAGGCCACAACTGGGTATATGTTTACTCTTGGAGGTGGCGCTGCTTCCTGGAAGTCTTGCAAGCAAACGATCTTAACGAGATCGACAATGGAAGCAGAATTAACAGCATTAGACACTTCTGGTATTGAAGCAGGATGGCTTCGAGATCTTTTGATGGATTTTCCACTGGTTGATAAACCGGTTCCGTCTATCCTTATGAACTGTGATAATCAGACTGTCATCACCAAGGTGAAGAGTTCAAAGGACAACATGAAGTCCAACAAACACATAAGAATGAAATTAAAAGCTGTTAGAAAATTAAGAAACTCCGGAGTGATAGCGCTGGACTATATCCATACGGCTAAGAATCTGGCAGATCCCTTTACGAAAAGGCTATCACGTGTAGTGATAGATAGTGCATCGAGGGAGATAGGTATGAGACCCACATGAGTTGCCATGGTGGTAACCCAACCTATGTGATCGGAGATCCCGTGAAGTAGGACGTGGGAAACAAGCCAGTGTTGAACTGAGGAGAGTAAATTCAATAACCCACTCCGTTGGAGATGCAATACTCTCGGAAACTGTATGGAAGGATGAGTATTGTCTTAATGTGTTCCAAGGCTTATATGTATAAGCAAGATGGTATCCTATAGAGCGATCTTTGGAGGAACACACCTATGTGAGCCCGACTGCTAGTCACAGTCTATGAGATTGGGGTGATCTCTAGTAAGCTCATGAATAGGCCAGGAGTGTGACTTATATGCTCCACCCGAGGGGTCAGCCTTCGGCAGCCCAGTTCTAGTAAGACATGTGGTGAAACTTCTTTATGCCAAACAGACAATTCAAGGCATAGTCCATTGTTCAGTTGTGAAGGAGTGTAGCTACTTGCTCTAGGTGAAGCTCAACCTTAACAGGTCTTCACTGAAACACTAGTATATCAAAACAGCGTTTGGAACAAAGCACAAAGTGGGCCCCTGAGATCTGGTGGGGGATTGTTGAAATGTGAGATGGGCCTAGAGCCCATATAAAAATTGCAGATTTGATCTCTAAGGGCCCATGTAGGTGGCATGACAAGGTGGTGGGAAGTTTAGTCCCACCATGCTAGTGGAAGGAAAGTTGGAGTGGTTTATAAGGGTGGCTCTTCTACATGCTATTGGAGCTTGAGAAGAGAAGAGGCCCTCGCGCGCTCCTTCTCCGCCGCCCACCTCGCCATGCCTCGCCTCGTCACGATGCGTCGCGGGTTGCGGGTTGCGGGAATGAGCCGAGCCGAGCTCACATATATGCGCTTATTTTTGCCAGTCACTAATGGAGAGGTTCTGACAGCAGGGCCACGATCCGAGACGTCGGATCGTGGGCTGTCACGGACTCGGACGTGGGTCAAGCCCACGTCTCTCCACGCAGCTGCGTCTATATAAGTGTGTTGTGTCCCTTAACCCTAGCCGCCACGATCAGATCACATCTGCTCCACGCGCACCGCCCACCGTCGTTCCTTTGCTGCTGCTGCCGCCGGTGACTCCATCCCGTCCGCCGCGTACATGGTCGACGGGTGAGCAGGTCTCCGAAACTCCGTCTCTCTGGTTCCTGTACGGGAGAGAGACGAATAGGTTTTTGGGAAGCGACTACGTGACTGCTCGCCTCCGATCCACTACTTCCTCTACGTCCACGCCGTCTCCGTCATCACCATGTCCAGCGACGCCGAACGCGCCGCCGCCGAGAAGACCGAGGCCGACAAGAAGGCCGCCGGGGACGCTTCTACTGCTGCCACCGAGGCGGCGGCTTCTACATGGCCTACTAGAGGGTATATCGCGTTTATCGCTCTGATGATAGTTTCTGTATTAGCAGTGCTAGCATCATGTGTAGATTTGTCTACTATTTGCGTAGTACGTGCTCGTTTAGATCAGTATCAGTATGTTGTTAGTTCTGTCAATGCCATGCTAGTTATCTACTTATGGATTAAATTAGTCGAAAAATTGCCTATTTTCTTAGCAATCCAAAAACCTATTATGTGTAGGAATTTTTCGGCAAGTGGCTTTGTCGCAGCACTGAAACCGGATAAGTTTATCGGTACGTATTTTAAGCGTTGGTAGACAAAAGACCACTTTATGGCTCACGGCTATGAACGTGTTCTGGGTCACCGGTATGTCCACGCGAACGATTGCTCCTGAACAGGAGAAGGCGTTCAGGGAGGCAACCACTGTGTTTCTCGGAGCAGTTCTTAGCGTGATCGGAGATAAACTGGTCGACGCGTATTTACGTGTGCATGTCGCCAAGGACTTGTGGGAGGTGCTCGAATCTAAGTTCGGGGCCGCCGATGCAGGGAGCGAGATGTATATTATAGAGCAGTTCCACGATTACAAGATGGTTGAGAACTGTCCTGTACTGGATCAGGCTCATGAGATAATATGCATTGTCCTTTTACATCTAAATCCCCTCTTGCTTATTGGTTATTCTAATTCTTCCCGGGGATTCATTCTCTTTTATCAGTCATTTCCAAATTCTTATGGTTGTTCGTTCAAGATTCTTTTCCTTGTTTATCATTCAATCAATTCGTTCTTTTCAATCCTACCGGTGGTTCATGAAGACCTTCTCAAGTTTGCGACATGTCACTTCTCAATCCTTTTCAAGAAGAATAAGTAGTATGAAAAATCCATTGCTTGTCATCAATTTAATTTGATGAAGGATAAGCATACAATAAATCTTATTCTTATTTTCATCCAAGTGAGTAATCCTTTCCTTCGGAGTTTGTTCGTGAGGAATAAATTCTAGTTCCAAGTGTTTCCCATCTTTTCTTTTCTGGAGTTCAATTTCCTCAGCCATTTCGTCGAAACCTCCATCTAGATCATCGGAAGGCTTTTATCTTATTCTTTCTTCCTTCATTCTATATCATCATCCTTTTGTTACTGGAATTCTTCATGGTGGTTCTTCATGATTTAATTCATTCCTCAAGAGTTCATCAAGTATCATTCCATCCTCTCTAGCTCGTGTTCTATTCCTTCCATGTTCAGTTGGAGTGCTGCCTAAATCCTTTCAGTCTTAATCGTTTCTTATCTCGTTCTAACCGGGGTAGTTTCATAGTCTATCTGATTCCGTGATCTTTCGATTCCCGTCATTCTCGTCGTTCCTCTCTTCTTCTCGAGTGCTCTCAATGCTTTGCTTCTTCTTTTGAGTTCTTATTTCACCTCATCCCTTTTTCCCTTCCGTCTCGGTCCTAAGATCTCGGGACGAGATCTCTTGTTAGTGGAGGAGTGTTGTAACGCCCCGGATCCGATGCGCCAGGTGTCCGCCAATTATTCATCGGTGTTGCCATGTCATTTTCTTGTGTGTTGCATTTTATCATGTCATCATGTGCATCTCACTTTGCATACGTGTTCGTCTCATGCATCCGAGAATTTTCCCCATTGTCCGTTTTGCAATCCGGCGCTCCTATGTCATCCGGCGTCCCCTTCTTGCCTCTCTTCGTGAGCGGGTGTCAAACTTTCTCGGAATGGCCCGTGTCTTGCCAAGCGGCCTTGGTATAGCACCGGTAGACCGCCTGTCAAGTTTCGTGCCATTTGGAGGTCGTTTGATACTCCAACGATTAACCGCGTAGACCAAAACCCCCTTTCTCTTTGCAGCCCAACACCCTTACAAAGTGGCCGAAAACCCATCTAACTCCCCTCCATCCTCTCGGTCGTTCGATCACGATCGCGTGGCCGAAAACCACTCCTCATTTGGACTCTCCTAGCTCCCGGAAACTATATATATGCCTTCCCCCGTCCAAATCTGGGTCCAAATCCTAGCAATTTCCCCTCACCGCCGCCGGACGCGTCCGCCTTGTGCTGGACACGTCCGCCCCGCTCCGCCGCGTGTCTCCCCCGCGGCCCTCCTCTCTCCCCCGCGCCGC
>NC_057810.1:552072247-552078690 GCF_018294505.1 Triticum aestivum | reverse complement strand
CGCCCGCGGTTGCCTCCCGCGCCGCCGTGCCGCGCCTTGCCGGCCGCGCCTCCTCGCCCCGCCGCCGTCCCAGCCAGCCGTCGGCCGGATCCGGCGAGATCCGGGCCGGGGCCGCCTCCTTCGACCTCCCTGGCCGCCTCCTTCATCCTCCGGAAAAGCTCCGGCCAGATCCGCCCTGCCTCAATTTTCGTGCAGAGGTTGACCTCGAAATCCCTAAGTCCCAGATTTTTGCATAATCATGCCATGTTCATCGCATCGTATCTCTGCATCCGTAGCTCCGCTTTGTGTGTGTAATATGTCAAATTGTTCGTCTCAACGAGTACTTCATTTCATTCCACTGCATCATATTCATTTGAGATCATCTTGATGCGTGAATCATCGTTGCAAGAGTGCTTCATAATGTTTTCTGCTGTCTGTTAACAGAACGAGCTCTCTTGTCATTTTTGCCATGATTGATGTTTGCATCCTATGAGGTTGATGTCTACATGTGTTTTGATCTATGTCATGTCTTCTTTACAGAGGTGCTTACCATGTATTTTTTTGATCAATGTGGTGACTAGCACAAGCATGCAAACTAGGCATCGTGATGTTGCTGATTTTAGTCCCTGTTCTGCTGTTATTTTGATGCCATGTAAACTTGATGCTACAGAGAGATCCATGCATATTTTGAGATACTTCAGTAAGGATGTTTTGAACATGTGGTTTTTTTATATCCATCCCTGCCCTTGGTTGCAATTATGGAGTAGTCTAGCATGTCATTTTCGTGCTCTATGTTTGCTTCAAAATGTTTCCTGGCAGATTGTTTACATGTTATTCAATTTTGCCAAGGTTGTTGTAGTTGATCCTTGCACCCTATGAACTTGCTCTTTCCATGCTTAGCTTCACAAACATGTCTTCTTACTGTTGGTTGCCTTGCCATGCCATGTATTGCTCTGTGGTGAGTGGTTCAAGCTCATTTACATGCCTTCATAATTCTGTTTCTGCCATGTTTGAATCTGTATTATAACTTGCTATGTTTACATGGGTGCCATCATATTTTCTGATCCATTTTGGCTTATGGTCAGTAAAGGACTCTTGTTCTATGCAATTAGTAGATTAATTCCATGCCTTTATTTTCCATAATAAGTTCCTGTAACATGTTGTTTGATAGCTCTAAACATTGCAACCTGATGTTATTTTCTGCAAAGTCTGAACTATTATTATTGGCAATCTTGCCATGTGTGTTTGAGCATGTTCTAGTGATTTCTGGAGATAGCTCAGTGTTCATGTTTTGTTATGCTTTACCTTTACATCATGACCATTCCTTTTGTTTTAATGTTGAGATGATGTAGCATGTTGTTTTGATGCTTACAAGATGCCTAGTTGCTGTTTTGGACAGATTGTTGCTATAACTTGTATAGTGTGTGTGTGTTGAACCATTGCTCCGTTTTGAGTGTGCTTTATATGGAACTTGCTTAGAATTGCATGTAGTTTCGTATTATCATGTTGCATCCTTTTTTTGAGGTGTTTGCTTGATGTTTGTATGCATTTTGCATCTATGCCATGTTTAACTTGATTTGCTCATATCTTCTAGGCCGTAGCTCCGAACTAAGTGAACTTTATATGTAACTTGACTAGAATCTCGTGTAGATCATCTTGGTGCATCTTAACTTGCTGTTTAACAACTTGAACATAAGGTTTATCCAGATCTGGACCAATTTCTAAATATGCATATGAGGACTTACCGGAATTGTTATATGTTGTTCCCGGCCTCATTTAAACTTGCTTTGATGTGTTGCTCTTGTTTGCATCATCTCTTGCCATGAGTAGCTTCATGTAGTCTTGTCTTGCATCATACTTGTTGTGCATCATGCCTTGTTCATGTGTGGTGTGTTTACCATGTTGTGTGCTTCTTCTCGATAGTTCCCGTTTTGTTGCGATCGTGAGGACTCGTTCGTCTATGCTTGGTTCGGCTTCATCCATGCGTCTTCTTCATGGACTCGTTCTTCTTCCTTGCGGGATTTCAGGCAAGATGACCGTTACCCTGGATCTCACTACTATCATTGCTATGCTAGTCGCTTCGTTCTATCACTTTGCTGCGCTACCTATCACCTGTTTATCGAGCCTCCCATATTGCCATGAACCCCTAACATTTGATACCTTTCCTATGCAAACCATTGATTGGCTATGTTACTGCTTGCTCAACCCCTCTTATAGCGTTGCTAGTTGCAGGTGAAGTTGAAGATTTCTCCATGGTGGACAGGATTTTGGTTGGGATATCACAATATCTCTTATTTAATTAATGCATCTATATATTTGGTAAAGGGTGGAAGACTCGGCCTTATGCCTGGTGTTTTGTTCCACTCTTGCCGCCCTAGTTTCCGTCATACCGGTGTTATGTTCCCGGATTTTGCGTTCCTTACACCGTCGGGTGATTTATGGGACCCCCTTGACAGTTCGCATTGAATAAAACTCCTCCAGCAAGGCCCAACCTTGGTTTTACCATTTGCCTCACCACCACCTATACCTTTCCCTTGGGTCGGCCAACCCGAGGGTCATCTTTATTTTAGCCCCCCAGGCCAGTGCTTGTCCAAGTGTTGGTCCGAACCGAGCAACCTGCGGGGCCACCTCGGGGCAACTTGAGGGTTGGTTTTACTCGTAGCTTGACTTATCCGGTGTTTCCCTGAGAACGAGATATGTGCAGCTCCTATCGGGATTGTTAGCGCATCGGGCGGCTTTGCTGGTCTTGTTTTACCATTGTCGAAATGTCTTGTATACCGGGATTCCGAGTCTGATCAGGTCTTCCTGGGAGAAGGAATATCCTTCGTTGATCGCGAGAGCTTATCATGGGCTAAGTTGGTACACCCCTGCAGGGTATAATCTTTCGAAAGCCATGCCTGCGGTTATAGGCAGATGGGAATTTGTTAATGTCCGATTGTATATAACTTGACACCAGATCTTAAAACGCATCAACCGTGTGTGTAGCCGTGATGGTATCTTTTCGGCGGAGTCCGGGAAGTGAACATGGTTTTGGGTTATGTTTGACGTAAGTAGGAGTTCAGGATCACTTCTTGATCATTGCTAGCTTCACGACCGTTCCATTTGCTCTCTACTCGCTCTTATTCGCGTATGTTAGTCACCATATATGCTTAGTCGCTGCTGCAACCTCACCACTTTACCCCTTCCTTTCCCATTAAGCTTTGCTAGTCTTAATACCCATGGTAATGGGATTGCTGAGTCCTCGTGGCTCATAGATTACTACAACAACAGTTGCAGGTACAGGTTATGCGATGATCATGACGCGAGAGCGATGCTTGCTTGTTTTGGGGTTCTTCTTCTGCTTCTTCGATCAGGGGATAGGTTCCAGGTCGGCAGCCTGGGCTAGCAGGGTGGATGTCGTTTGAGTTTCTGTTTATGTTTCATCCGTAGTCGGGTGGTGCTCTTATGTATGATGATGTTGGATTCGTGTGGGATTGTATGCCTCTTGTATGTATCCCCAACTATTATGTAATGTTGATGTAATGATATCCACCTTGCAAAAGCATTTCAATATGCGGTTCTATCCTTGGTGGGACCTTCGAGTCTCTTTAGGATAGTATCGCATATTGGGTGTGACAAGTTGGTATCAGAGCCTCGACCGACCCTAGGAGCCCCCTTGATTGATCTTGTAGTCTGGCCGATGTTGAGTCTAGAAGAAAACTATTTTCAGAGTCTAGTTATATCGGAGAGTAGAAATTCTCTGTACTCCTTTGTCCCTTCGTCCTCTGGTGAGGAATCTTGACGTAGGTGTTCTAAATTACTCCTCTTCCCTTTCAAACTTCCTTTAGGATCACGCAGTTGGTTTTCCGATCGTTGGTTCTCATCTCTTTTCATCTGGTGCATTTCTCGTCAAGTTGACTCGAGCCTCTTCATCTTTGAGTTCAATCCTTAGTTGTTTTCTTTTCCGAGCCGCCCACCCTTTCCTTCTCGGATCCGGAGTTCGTAATTGAGTATCCATCCTACTCGTGCGAAGTCTTTGCTTTCTTTTATCAATGATTTCAACCGGTGTTCTCTATTCAAGATATTCGTCGGTTCCCCCTTCCAAGTTGCATTTGTTTTTCCCGCCCTCCCACCCTTTTCTTCCCGGAGTCTGACTCTCTCTCGACCATCTATCTCATTCGTGTGGACCCTCTTCAGTCTTTCGTAAATTAATTCAACCGGTGAATTCTCGTCTCGTTTGACATTCTTCATCTCTTTTTCTTTTCCGGTGGATTCAATTCAAGTTATTCAGGTTGACCATATTCTTTTCCTTCGAAGTGTTCTCCCTGCTCGTTCGTCTCTCGCCAGTTTATCCTTCCGGAGTGTTCAAGACATCTCAGGAGATTCGTCTGTATTCCAATTAATTTGAGGTTGTCACCTCATTCAAATATTTCAATTGTTCTAGTGTATCATCTATCTGTTCATCATCCCTTTCCAACGGTGTTTCTTTCAGTGGGCCCTAACCCACAGGTCTTTTTCCAGGATCTTACCTGACTCTTCTAATTCCCTCGGAGTTATTCCAAATTCTTTTCAAAGTGTGACGTAAGAATGGATTCCATCAGTCACATGCCTTCTCCAAGATCATTTTCAAACTCTTTTCATGGTTGGCTCAACCTCTTCGTTTTTCATTCTACCGGAGTATCTCAGTAATTTTGGTGGTGTTTCTTGTCACCATTTGAAGATTGAAGAAGAGTTTTTCCTCTAAATCTTGCCTGTTCTTGCGAAGTTTCGTGGTTCTAGCTTCATATCATCCTCTCGAATTATTTCAGTCTGTCAGATATTCTTTCTTAACCATCCGGAGTATGTCAGGAGTTGTTTTTCCATTTCTTTTCACCGGAGGCCATCATTCCAGTTATCGTTCTCTATTTATCCCGGTGCTTCATTCAAGTATTCTTTATCAGTTCATGATCTCTTTGTCCTTTTGCATATAAATCCCCTCTTGCTTATTGGTTATTCTAATTCTTCCCGGTGATTCATTCTCTTTTATCAGTCATTTCCAAATTCTTACGGTGGTTCGTTCAAGATTCTTTTCCTTGTTTATCATTCAATCAATTCGTTCTTTTCAATCCTACCGGTGGTTCATGAAGACCTTCTCAAGTTTGCGACATGTCACTTCTCAATCCTTTCCAAGAAGAATAAGTAGTATGAAAAGTCCATTGCTTGTCATCAATTTAATTTGATGAAGGATAAGCATACAATAAATCTTATTCTTATTTTCATCCAACTGAGTAATCCTTTCCTTCGGTGTTTGTTCATGAGGAATAAATTCTAGTTCCAAGTGTTTCCCATCTTTTCTTTTCCGGAGTTCATTTTCCTCAGCCATTTCGTCGAAACCTCCATCTAAATCATCGGAAGGCATTTATCTTATTCTTTCTTCCTTCATTCTATCTCATCATCCTTTTGTTACCGGAATTCTTCATGGTGGTTCTTCATGATTTAATTCATTCCTCAAGAGTTCATCAAGTATCATTCCATCCTCTCTAGCTCATGTTCTATTCCTTCCATGTTCAGTCGGAGTGCTGCCTAAATCCTTTCAGTCTTATTCGTTTCTTATCTCGTTCTAACCGGGGTAGTTTCATAGTCTATCTGATTCCGTGATCTTTCGATTCCCGTCATTCTCGTCGTTCCTCTCTTCTTCTCGAGTGCTCTCGATTCTTTGCTTCTTCTTTTGAGTTCTTATTTCACCTCATCCCTTTTTCCCTTCCGTCTCGGTCCTAAGATCTCGGGACGAGATCTCTTGTTAGTGGAGGAGTGTTGTAACGCCCCGGATTCGATGCGCCAGGTGTCCGACAATTATTCGTCGGTGTTGTCATGTCATTTGCTTGCGTGTTGCATTTTATCATGTCATCATGTGCATCTCATTTTGCATACGTGTTCGTCTCATGCATCCGAGCATTTTACCCGTTGTCCGTTTTGCAATTCGGCGCTCCTATGTCATCTGGCGTCCCCTTCTTGCCTCTCTTCGTGAGCGAGTGTTAAACTTTCTCGGAATGGCCCGAGTCTTGCCAAGCGGCCTTGGTATAGCACCGGTAGACCGCCTGCCAAGTTTCGTGCCATTTGGAGGTCGTTTGATACTCCAACGATTAACCGCGTAGCCCGAAACCCCCTTTCTCTTTGCAGCCCAGCACCCTTCCAAAGTGGCCCAAAACCCATCTAACTCCCCTCCATGCTCTCGGTCGTTCGATCACGATCGCGTGGCCGAAAACCACTCCTCATTTGGACTCTCCTAGCTCCCAGAAACTATATATATGCCTTCCCCCGTCCAAATCCGGGTCCAAACCCTAGCAATTTCCCCTCGCCGCCGCCGGACGCGTCCGCCCGGCGTCGGACACGTCCGCCCCGCTCGCCCCCGTCGAATCCGCGTCCGCCGCGTGTCTCCCCCGTGGACCTCCTCTCTCCCCCGCGCCGCCGGCCCATCAGGGCCCATCCGGGGCCCGCCCGGCCCG